>NW_006203886.1:93709-98969 GCF_000334495.1 Tupaia belangeri chinensis
TGGGACTCAAACAGCAGTTGACTACATGGGAGTCCAGCAACATAGCCATTATGCTAACTGCTGGTCCCAATAAAATAATTTTTAAAAAATAAAAAATAAATAGTATATGACTAAACTATGTCTATTATCTATTAGGTCCCAGTTATAAACATTATTCATAACTTAATTTCATAAGCAGAAATTTCATCGACCAATTACAGGCAAACATTTCTGCTACATATTAAATCTTGTGGTCATCATATTGTACGTCCCAGGCTCTAACTAATTTCGTTTGTATTATCCATAAACAAATTTGCTTTCAAAGAATGTTTGAGGATTCAGTCCATGGCAGGCACAGTGGTAATGCATTGTTCAAGAGATGCCAGATCCCATATAGCAACCAGCAATAAGCGATCCTGTCAGGATCCTGGGCACATGTGTGCATGCTTTGGGTGTTTTTCAAGTCACCAGGGCCAGGATTTGAACTCTGGCCAGCCACACTGTGTAGTGTTTAACTGCTGCACTGCAGGACCTGCTCTGACCTTGATCTTGAGCCTCCCAGCCTCGAGGTTGTAAGAAATAAATTTTTGTTGTTTCTACATTACCCAGTCTCAGGTGTTTTGTTATAGCAGCACAAACAGATTAAGACAAGGCCTTCAGAACAAGGTACTCGATCCTGGCTGAATGTAGAAAGGAAAAGCCAGGAGATTCTTGGAAAATGACTGCCCTCTGAACACATCCCCCAAGCTATGCATAGATCCATCGGTGTCAGTAGAGGGCAAACGAGACCCTAACCTCTTCCCAGCCAGGGTGGTATAAGCAGAAGCCTAGTAGGAGTACCAACTTTCACTCCTACCCAGCAGTAATGAGGTACTCCCTAGAGTATTAACAGAGGCCAAGTGGGGAACAGGGACTTTGACCACTCCCTGGCAATCCTCCGTTTTTGCCAGCAGCACAGAGTTTCATACCATATTGCCCCAAAGTAAAGAATATAATGGAAAATCACTCATAGTACCAAAAATGAGGAAAAATTCAATCAACATGTCCCAACACCAAGATGACAGAGATGTCTAAATTCTCTGACAAGAAATTTTAATCAGCCATCATAAAACGCTTCAATGAGCGATTATGAACACGCTTGAAACAAATGTAAAAATAGAAAATCTAGACAAAGAAACAGAAGTATATCTTCTGTTTCCAAAGAGAAATTGCAAAACAGAAAGATACAATAACTGAATTCAAAAACTCAGTGAATGGGCTCAAAGGCAGAATGGAAATGGGGCCAGGTGGCGTGGTGGTTAAGAGTGCTGGATTCCCATGTGGCTGACCACAGTTCGAGTCCCGGACCTGGAGGCTTACTTTCTTGCTTTCCCTTTCTCTCTCTCTCTGGTCAAAATTTAAAAATGATAATAGCAACAAATGGAAATAAATAAATAAATATTAAAAGAAAAAAAGGCAGAATGGAGAGGACAGTAAGAATCAGTGAACTGGGACCAGCAGTTAGTGTAATGGCTATGTAGCTGGACTCCCATGTAGGGACTGTGGTTCAAGTCCCGGACCTGGTTGCCTAAACTCACGCCAGGTGCGTGTGCGTGCATGCCCAAGATCCCTAGAGGAGAATGGAGGAGAAGGGATTGCAGCGTAGCCATCCCCTGGGGGGGGGGGTGATTTCTTGCTTTCTGTCTGTCTGTCTCTGTCTTTCTGATGAACACTTGTACCCCTTAGCAAAAACCTCTCTAAAAATAAATTAATTAATTAAAAAGAATCAGTGACCCTGGGGCCGGCAGGTGGTGTGGTGGGTACTGGACTCCCACATGGCCGACCATGGTTCAAGTCCGACTTAGGCAGCTTGCTTTCTCACTTTCACTCTCTCTCTCTCTCTCTGTCTCAGTCTGGTCAAATTAAAAAATGATAATAAATAAATAAAATAAAATAAATATTTCTAGAAAAGAATCAGTGAACCTGAAGATAAAACAATAAAATATACCAAATGTGAACAACAGAGGAAAAAATAGACTGAAAAACCATGACTAGAGCCTCAGGGCCATAGAAACCAAAATTTTATCATTTGTGTCATCAAAATCCAGAAAGGAAAGGAGAGCGGAGGGCTGAAAAAGTATTCAAAGAAATAATGTCTGAGATTTGCCATCTTTGGCAGAAAAAAAAAAAAGAAAGAAAGAAAGAAACCTACAGATTTAAGAGGCTGAGCAAACCATAAACAGGAAAAACCTAAAACAACAACAACCAATGATGACGAGACATGTCTAAACCAAACTTCTGAGAATTAAAGAATTCTTAAAAGCAAGGAGAGAGAAACAACCCTTTATATCCATGGGGAAAAAAAATCATTCAAATGACAGTAAATTTCTCATCAGAAAACATAACGGGCAAGAAGCGAGTGGCAGAGGATCCTTGGTGTCATTCTTTAACCAGTAAAATTCTTTTCTTTCCTTTTAAAAAATGTGTATAATAATCATTGTACATCTTTACGGCATACAAAATGATTTTTCCTGGCGTGAATACAGTACATATTCATCAAGTCCTAAATTCTTACCATGTACATTATCATCAACAGATAACTCTGCAGTTTCGTTTCTGTTCAATTTTGTTCCTGTTCAATTTTGTTCCCCATCCCCTGCCTCCCACCCCCTTTCCCCACCCCCTCCCATATTGTTTCTAGGATCTACAGTCGGCCTCCCTGCTATTATACCTTCCAATCATCCAGTTTTTGCCATAGAGTGCAGACTTTCCGTATATTAGAGCAGAGACATACAATTCTTTAACCAGTAGAAATGTCCTTTAGGAATGAAGGGGAGAGCAAGACATTCCCAGATGATGCAAAACTAATAATCTGTTACCAGCAGGCCTACCTTGAAAAAAATGGCTAAAAGAAAGCTTTGTAACAGAAAGGCAATGATAAAAGAAAGAGTTCTGGTACATCAGGAATGAAGACAGAACAATAGAAGGGGTAAAACTGAGGGAAAGAAAATAGATTTTAGTTCTCTTGTTGGGTTTTCTAACTGGTACTTGATAGTTGAAGCAAAACTATTAGCATCGATGTGATTTTCCACATATGCAGAGACGATATTAAAGGTTTAAGATTTAAAATTATAAAAGGGGGAATAAAGGGAATGTAAAGAGAGGTAAGAATGTTACATTTTACTCAAATTGGTAAAATGGATAATCAAAATGTGGTATATATACACAATGGAATATTCAGCCAGGAAAAGGAATAAAGTACTGATAAATTGTATAACATATATAGATAAACCTTTTTTTTTCTTTTTTCTTTTTTTGAGAGGTTTTCACTATAGGGCGTGTGCGCTCGCCAGACAGACAGAGAGAGACATAGAGACAGAAAGCAAAAAATCACCCCCCAGGGGGGATGGCCACACCGCAATCCCGTCTCCTCCATTCTCCTCTCGGGATCTTGGGCACGCACGCACACACGCCCGGCATGAGTTTTAAGCCACCGGGTCCAGGACTTGAACCGCAGTCGATTACGCGGGAGTCCAGCGACCTAGCCATTACACTAACTGCTGGTTCCCGATATATAGATAAACCTTGAAAATATCATTATGCTAAGTGAAATAAGCCATATGTGAAAGGTCATATATTGTATGATTCCATTTATATGAAATATCCAGAATACACAAATCTATACAAACAGAAAGTAAAATTTTTTGAGAGATTTTTGCTATCTGGCAAGTGTGCTCACCAGAGAGAGAGAGAGACAGAGACAGAAAGTGGGAAATCACCCTCCCCACGGGGAATGGTCATGCCACAATCCCTTATTCTTCATTCTCCTTTAGGGATTTTGGACACACACAAACACACACACACACACACAACATGAGATTTAAGTCACCAGATCTGGGACTTGAACCATGGTCCCCTACGTGGGAGCCCAATGACATAACCATTTTGCCATCTACTGGTCCCTAGAAATTTTGTAGTTGCTTGTAGTAGAAGTGGGGAGAGTGGATTAAAAAGTGGGGCAATTCTATTTGGGGTGTTGAAAATGTTCTTTTCTTTTTTGTTGTTCCAGTTTTGCTATAGGGCACATGCTCTCGCTGGAGAGAGACAGAGAGAGAGAGAGAGAATGAGATAGCACCCCGCCTCAGGGATGATGGCCACACCACAGTCCCTTCTCCTCCATTATCCTTTTGGGATTTGAGGCACACACACACAGAGCATATTTTTCAAGCCACCAGGTTCAGGAAACAACTCCCAAAGTCAGCCACGTAGGATCCAGCCACCTTGACCACCCCTTGTATAAGGAAAACTCAAAACTCAATATTTTTTTTAATTCGTTACTACTTGTATAAGGAACTCTCAAAACTCAATATTTTTTTTAATTCGTTAGAAAATGAGCTAAGGATATAGAGAGACGTTTCACCAAAAAGGATATATGGATAACAGATAGGCACATAACATGATGCTCTGAATCATTAGCTGTCAAGGAACTGCAAACTCACTCAGGCCTCTGTCATTTCTTACTCTTCTTGGGAAAAGGCAAAGACAGATCTATAAGTCAGAGCTGGAAGAGGCATGGGAATAGGAAGTTGGATGGGAGGAACAGAAGATACAAATGGAGACATGAGAGACACAATTAACATCTTATCTGGGGTTGGAGCTAGAGACAAGATCACTGTGTCTCTCAGATCTCCATGAACCACCAGCTTAAAAATCTTCACTCATAAGCCAGAAAAGCCAGGAAAGAAGTCCCCACTAGAAGTCAGAGAGGTGAACATAGTTATAGCTCCAGCCTCTGTATTGGTGACTGACATGACTGTGTAGAGTCGGGGTTGGCACATCTTTTCTGTTTCTGTAAAATGCCAGATAGTAAATACTTTAAGAATTCAGGATTATATGGTGGTCTCTTTGGCAACTACTCAATTCTGCCACTGTAGTGCGAAAGCAGTCACAGACATGTAAATGAATGAACAGGGAAATGTTTTGATAAAACTTTTGTTTTTCTTTTTCATTACAACTTGTTTTTATTTTACATTTTCCCACAAACATTTACTTTACATAGCAAAGAATTTTAGCTCATACTCCATAATTCTTGACAGCTTACAAACAACTTTCAAAGTTTCAAAATACTGAATTTTAAAGATAATGTTCAAAATATGTCTTATAATTTTGTATAATTTTATAACTCTATAACAACAGAAGCAGTATGGTTTCAAATATATATATATATATATATATACATTTAGAATGCAGACACTCGGTATATATTAAGTGGGGACATACAATGCCTCTCCTTCATAGCATG
>NW_006203886.1:98994-109700 GCF_000334495.1 Tupaia belangeri chinensis
TCTTCCATATTCATCCACTTCTTTTCAAAAGCCAGGGTTTTATTGTTTTTTATGAATAGTATTCCATTGAGTATATGTGCCACAGTTTTTCTAACCATTCATCAGTTCATGGGCATTTAGATTGTTTCCGTAACTTAGCAATCGTGAAAAGTGCTGCAATAAACATTGATGTGCAAGCACTTTTTCGATTAAGTATTCTTCTGTCCTTCGGGTAGATACCGAGGAGTGGGATTGCTTCGATAAAACTTTATTATTAGACACTGTAATTCAAATTTCATGTAATTTTCATATGCACAAAGCATCCTTTTTACTTTCTTATTTTTTAATTGCCAGAAGGCATGTGCACTTGCCAGAGACAGAGAAAGCATATCTTCAATGGGGTGTAGTCATCCCTTCTCCTCCATTCTTCCACCCTGTCAAGGTTTGGGGGATGCACACACACACACACACACACACACGGTGTATTTTTCAAGGTACTGGGCAGGGATTCAAATCACATAGTCAGCCATGAAAGATGTGGCTCCCTTAATCAGTAGGCCATGAGGCTGGCCTGAGTTAGGAATACTACTTACATCTTCCGAATGTTTAAAAAAGTCAAAGAAGAGACTGGTCTCATGGCCTACTAGTCAAAGGAGCTAGATTCCCCATGGCTGACCACAGTTCAAATCCTGATCCCCTGAAAAACACACCAGATATGTGTGCATGTGTGTTCCAAATCCTCACAGGATGAAGAAATGCAGATGAGTGGGGGGATGCTTTCTCTTTCTCTCTCCGGCAAGCACACACGTCTCTGATGACTAAAAGAAAAAAACTGGTGAATCTAAGTGCAGGATATGTGGGTGTTCACTGTCAACTCTTTATAGATTTGAAATGTATAAATAATGTTAGAAACATTTTCTAAAGTAAAAAAAAAAAATGTATTTTCGGGGGAGATGTAAATTAATAGACTTGCACAGACCTATCTCCAACCAGAGCATCAGAACCATCTGTGCTCCCCTGTTCATATTTTCTCTTTTCACAGGAAACTGCCACAGACTAACTTGGTAATATTTGTTTATCTAGTGCCTGTTTCAATCACATTAAATGTAATTTTAACTAAATGTAATGAGATTTACAAAAAATACTATTTAAAAAATATCTCAATGTTTCCTTTAGACTCATCTTGTTCTAAAAGCAAAGAAAAGCTTGACTTGCTTAGATTCTGAGCATTTGAGGAAGAGGAATCTTTCGTTACACATAAAACACAAAAATTATCTTGGAAGACTTCTTTTGTAGGGGTAGGTGCTCTAGTCCTACAGGTGGCAACAGCATTTGCCAGTGTCTGGGTTCTCCAGGCTCAGGCTTGCACTTGCTGGATTAGGGTTCAATGCTCTCATTTGAAAATCGAACATGGGAAATAAATTCATTCAGTCACTGCAGTGCATAAAAATAAATTTATAAAAAGCTTGCACATTTAAATAAAAACATAGAAACTATCCCACAAAATCGTCGACCTTCAGTGGAGGACTTCTGCGACCCACCATTTGACTATAAAATGAAGTAATTAGAGCATGTCGTCAATCTTTTCTTAAAAAGCCTCGACTATGGACTACGGGCTGCAGATGTGGAGTCATCAAAGACAAATTTTGGGAAAGTGGTCTCCGTTTAAGAAACTGGAAGTGCTCACACTCATTGCATTACGGGTAGTGTAACCCGCACCTCCCATGAGAAAACTCAGCATCCGTGCCCATACATGAGAAAACTCACCATCCGTGCCCATACACACCGGAACCGTAATCACTTCTTGCCCGTCTGTTTCCGATGTCCTGACTTTTACATACTCAACGCTTCGCTCCCTCTCTACCTCCACCCGTGCGTACAGCCTCACCCCCAAGCCCGCCAAATCCCATGAAACCCCACCCCCACCAGCCACGCACGGTCCCCATAGGCTCCGCGCATGGCTTTCGCAGCCGGGCATTAGCCTGTGTCTGAGCACGTTCTGCAGTCTCCCCCGATACCCCGGCATCCCACAAAAGCCCCCCTTCTCTTCTCCCTTTCCGCCTATCTTCTTGAGTCCCGCCCTGTCCCGCCCCACCTGGCTATTTGGTTGGCCAGCGCGTTTGTTATACGTAATCCATCCGCGCCGCCCGGAAGCCGCGGCTCATACCAACTGTTCTTATTGCCCGCGGCCCTAAGGTAAGGGTCGCGCTTGGGTGTCCCTGGGTGGTCGTGCGCCGGAGTTAGGAGGGACAGAAGGCGGAACCGCCAGTCTGAGCCGGAGAAGCCCATTTTCAACGTTGAGAGGGTGGAGATGAATTGTGCATGAGGCCAAACTGGAGTGGTCAACGTGGTGTTCCCCCTCCCCACTCCCCAGGCGCTCATCATGGCGACGCCCCCTAAACGGCGGGCATTGGAGGCCACGGGGGAGAAAGTGCTGCGTTACGAGGCCTTCATCAGTGACGTGCTGCAGCAGGACTTGCGGTGAGTGACAGCACGGGAGGCGGAGCGTTTGGAGCATTCCACGTGGTGGCTGGGGGCGTTCAGAGTTAGGGCCCAGACTTCGGATTGGTGGGCCAGGCCATCCTAGCCCTGCTGTGCACTCCTCTGGAGCTGGAAGGAGGGGCGACATCCGGGGGTGCGATTTGGCTGGGACCCCGTATTTATAGCTGAAGGCTTGTCCGCGGATGCGCAGCCTCTGATTGCGTGTAACGGATTAGAGCTAGATTTACGGAGCCCTAGTCCTTTGGTTCCTCCAGTCCTGGCTTGACTATTTCACCATCCTTGTGAACATGATGTACCTCGCCTCGCCTCTCTGTCTCTTACACATTTTCCTCATCCGTGAAATGGGGAAGTTTTTAGAATCTTTTTTTATGCGATGGTTTGGAGTTTTCAATGTGTTCAGTCCTTGTAAGGAGTTTAGTCTGAATGCTTGAAACATACTAAAGGTTCAATGACTGCAAAGAACTGTTATTACTGTCATTATTAATCTGAGCTGGAACTAAAGTGTTCAGAACTAGGACTATGAACATCCTAAAAAGGATGGAGGATTTTTCTAGGGAGAATCAGACATTCTGATTAGAAGGTGGCATTGGAAGTCAAGTGTACTAAAAGGTAGTGAATAAAACAGGTAGCACATTGGCATTTGGCAAGCATTCTAATATTGGGTCGTACTTTGTACTAATTGTAGCAGTTGTAGTAAATACTCATTTAAGCCTAATGACTCTATAAGGTAAAATATTCATTACTGTCATCTCTATTTTGTAGATGGGAAAAGTATTAATAAATCCCAAACAGGATTTACTTGCCAGAGTCACATAGCTAAGTAAAGACCCTGACAGTCTGACCCAGAGTCCAAAATGTTAACTTCTGCACTAAAACTCATTTTCAGAGTATGGTAACACGAGCATCTCAGGGTCATGGTAGAGGGATCCTAAGAGGGACAGGGCTGCTGCCTATTGGTCACCATTGTACTTTCATCCATCAGAAAGGTGCTGGACCATCGAGACAAGGTATATGAGCAGCTGGCCAAATACCTTCAACTGAGAAATGTCATTGAGCGACTCCAGGTAAGACTTCAAGGTTGGTCACAAATTTTTATATGCATGTGTATGTGTGGGCAAGGGAGGGAGATGGGAAGCAAACCCCCCTCCCTGACCAAAATTTGTCACCTGACCTAAAATTTGACCACTGACCCCTACCTCTTTTTCCCTGGCCCCACAGGAAGCTAATCACTCGGAGTTATATATGCAGGTGGATTTGGGCTGTAACTTCTTCGTTGACACAGTGGTGTGAGTGTCTACCCGCCCCTCTGAGACCACAGGGTTCAGTTTCCCTCTTCCCTCATGCAAAAAAAAATTTTGAGTATTTTCTACGTGCCAGTCACTGTGCTAGGTTTCATACCCATTAGGATGTAAGCTAAGTGCTGGGGATGTGAATAAATTAGGACTAAATCCCTGCCTTCCCAATGTCTTGATTTGGGGAAGGGGGGGGTAGTAGAAATAGTATCTTAAATATGCTAAACTATGATAAGGACTTCCTAATCTCTCTTTCCTTAGCCCAGATACTTCACGCATCTACGTGGCCCTGGGATACGGTTTTTTCCTGGAGTTAACACTAGCAGAAGCTCTCAAGTTTATTGATCGTAAAAGCTCTCTCCTCACAGAGTAAGTCCATTTCATGAGGATAGTGTTTAAAAACACCACCATTTTTGGGACCAGCAGTTAGCGTGATGGCTATGTCGCTGAACTCCCTTGTAGTCGACTGCAGTTCGAGTCCCGAACCCGGTGGCTTAAACTCACACTGGGCATGTGTGCTTGCGTGTCCAAGATCCCGAGAGGAGAATGGAGGAGAAGGGATTGCAGCGTGGCCATCCCCCCTGGGGGGTGATTTCTCGCTTTCTGTCTCTGTCTCTCTTTGCCCTTCTGGCGAGCGCCCGCACCCTATAGCAAAAACCTCTTAAAAAAAAAAAAAAAACACCATTTTCAACAGTCTGCTCCCTTTCCCCAGGGCTGCCTGGGATGATACTTAGGGACCCATCTCCTCTCCTCTTTGGGGCTAGGGCTGAGGAAAGTGGGGATACAAATCTCAGCCCCAAGTGTAGTACATAATTACTCAAGAAATGGTCTTCGTCTGATTCATTCATACATTATTCAGGCATCTTCTGAATGCCAGGCTATTCTCGGTGGTGGGGTTGCAGCACTGAACAAGAAAGAAGAGTTCTTAAAAACTTACATTCTAGCTAGACTGTACTCTTGTACATAAATATAATTATGACCAGATTTGTGAGGGCTCAATCTGTGGATCTGTAACAACAAAACAAGTTGCCATTGACCTCTCCTACTGATTTTCCTGCTCTTTCACTGTGCTCTCATCACACCAACCTTCATGTGCTCTTTTGAATGCCCCAAGCAGGGTCCCACCTGAGGGCAGTTGCAGGGGCTATGCCCTCTGCCTGCAGTGTTCTTCACCTCTACCTGCCTGGCTTCCTTTCTCCTCACTGTTGCTTAAATGTCATTTCCTCAGCCAAACCTTCTGAAACCTAACTTTAAGTTTGCAACCCCTATCACTCCTGATTCCCCTACTTGTTCTTTTTCCCCTACTACGTAATTGTCTTCTAATATTTACTGTGTGATTTCTTTCTTTCTCATGTTCATTGTAAACTTCAATTAGGATATAAGCTTTACAGAGGGAGAAAGTCTTATCAAAATATGAGATGACTAGAATAGTGCACAGCATGTAGTAGACACTGTGTCTGTGGAATGCAATTTTAAAAGGTATGCTGGAAGCACATCAAAGAAGTGACTAAAACAGATCTATGTTGGTGGTAATGGGGAAAAAAAGTGTGGACTCCAGTTAAAGAGGCTAGCATGAGGGCCAGCAGATGGCTTAGTAATTAAGGTGTTGGGTTCCCACACGGCTGACCACAGTTTGAATCCTGGTCCCAGCGACTTGACTGTCACGCTGGGCACATGTGCATGTGTGCCCAAAATCGTGAGAGGAGAATGAAGAAAGGGTTACAGCATGACCATTCCCCCCTCCAGAGATGATTTCTCACTCTCTCCCCCTCTCTCCCTCTCCCCCTCTCCCTCTTTTACTCTCTCCCTCTCTCCCTCTTCGCCTCTCCTCCCTCTCCCCCTCTCTCCCTCTCTCCCTCTCTCCGTCTCTCCCTCTCTCCCTCTCTCCCTCTCCCCCTCTCCCCAGCAAGCACACACACCCTGTGGCAAAAATCTAAAAGGAAAAAGAGGCAAGCACAGGTCAAGTGGCAAGAGCATGGAGGCACTGAGCAATACACTCTGAGATTATCACCATGTCACAAGTGTGAATACCACTGATCTAAATTGTCTTCTTGGTTATGTTTATTCCAGCACTCATTTTTTTTCCTAGTTTGCTGTAGGACACGTGTGCTCACCAGACAGAAGTAGTGGTGGAGGACAGGTGGGGAGTGAGAAATCACCTCTGGGGATGGTGATCACACTGTAATCTCTTCTCCATTCTGGTCTCATGATTTTGGGCACACAAAGTCCCGTGTATTCAAGCCACCAATTCTGGGACTCAATTCTGGGTAGTCAGCCACGTGGGATCTAGTTGCCTTAATCACCACACCACCAACTGGCCTTACATTCATTTCTTCCAGATTTGCCTCCATCAGGGTTTTACTACATTTCTCTTTCCAAACCTTTCTAGGGTTTCACTATTAGTAGACCCCAAAGAATGTCAGACCTGCTGGGATTTCTTTTTTCTTTTCTAAAATTATGCCAGAGGGTATGTGCATTTGCCAGAGAGAGGCAGAGAGAAAGGGAGAAGGGAAAAATCACCCCTCAATGGACTATGATCACACCACAATTCATTCTCTTCCAGTTCTCCATTTTGTTGGGATTTTGGGTGTGCATGCACACACTTGCTCAATGTGTTTTTCAAGCCACTAGGGCTAGGATTCCAACTATGCAATTGGCCATGTGGGGTCCAGCTCCCTTAACCACTAGGCCATAGCCATCCCCCTGCTCAGATTTCTTCATCTTGGTGATGAGACCAATAATCAAATACTGGTGAAGTATCACTTATCCAAAATGCTTAGAACTAGAAATGTTTGGGGTTTCCGATTTTTTTTTGAGATTTTGAAATATTTGTATATACATAGTAATGTATCTTGGGTACGAGACCAAGTCTAAACACAAAAAAGTTTGAAATCCATGCATAGTTTTTTTTTTTATAATACTCGTTTCCACGAACATTTTGAAGACTCCATTATACACATGAAAGTACATGTAATTATAGGAGAAACAGCATAACCATATGACTATATTAAACACTGCCTTGGGCTAGCTCTGTGGCCTGGTGGTAAGGGTGCCAGATCCCACATGACTGACCACATGGTTTGAATCTTGGCCTTGGCAGCTTGAAAAACACACCAGGTGTGTGTGTGTGTGTGCAAGCCCCATATCCCAACAGGGTGGAAAAATAGAGGAGAGGGATTGTGGCATGACCATGCCCCATTGGGGGATGCTTTCTCCTCTTCCTCTTTCTCTCTGGCAAGCACACGCAGCCTCTGGCAAATTAAAATAAAAACACTACCTCACATATTAAGTCAGTAGTAATAAGTTAAACATATCTTTTTTGTGTTGCAGGGAAAGTCACGATGCATTTTTGCATAGAAAAACATAGAAAAATACATCATGACTTTTCCTGACAACCTAATAGTATTTCGTAAACTTTATGTTTTTGTTCTTTTAAGTGTTGAACTTGTAGCCTTTCGTAGACTTCATCTATGAACATTAATTAATTTTGTTCTCTTTTTTAAGGTTCACTTTTCCCTTAGGAGCTGATCAGGTTCATTACTCTGTTCTTTGAGCACTACTCCAGATATTCTTGAAAGTATTCTTGCTGTCTGGCACAACACTGTGATTCATTCTTGACTTGCCCTAAGCATAGACTTAAACATTAAGGACCTCTGGTTCCTTTGAATGGAGTAGTGATTCACATATTCATTTAATATATCTTGGGTGCCTACTCTGTGTCACATTCTCTTCTGGCTCCTTAGGAATATGGCAGGAAATAAAACATACACAAATCCTTGCCCTTGTGCAGCTAATTTTCTAGTCAGGGAAAACAAACAAAAAATGATGTGTCATGTTAGATGTTGCCAGTGTTACAGAGAAAGAGCATAAAATGATCAGATACCTTGCCTGCCATAGAGCAGATGTGATTTTAAATAGAGTGGTTGATTAGATGTGGGGTGTGATGGTAAAGGAGAGGAGTCCAGGTTTTTGGTGGAGAACCTGGAAGGAGGGAGTTGCCATTATCTGAGATGGAGAAGACAGGAGAACAGATTTGGAGGGGAAGATCGGTTCAGTCTTGAACCTGTTAAGGATGGGGGTGCTTATTAAACACTAGTAGATTTTTTTAAAGATATAATTAAAACTCCCAAGTCACGTTCAGGAGAGAAGCCTGGGCTGAAAATATAACAGTGGACAATAGTGGTATAAAGATGGGCCTGTCCTATTTTTTCAATTTAGAGTCCTATCCTTTGGCTTCATACAGTATTTTGTTTTCATTACCCCTCAAACTGACTCTTACACTGACACATATCTCAGCACAATGTTCTTTCTTCTTAGTTGCTAGAGGGCATGTGTGTTCACCAGAAAGAAACAGAGGAAGAGGGAGAAAGCACCCCTACTGGGCCATGGTCATGCTGAAATCCCTTCTCCATTTCTCCATCCTGCCAAGATTTGGGGCACATGTGCACACACACACCGGGTATGTTTTTCAAGCCACCAGGCTAGGATTTGAACCCCGGTTGGCCAAGTAGGATCCATCTCCCTTAACCTCAAGGCCAGCACAGCTCAACACAACAAAATCCACATTCCTTCTATCAATACCCTGCATGATCTAGCCCCTTTCTGCCTCTTGGACCTTATCCTACATCACTTTCCTGCACCATTCACTTAATTTCTAACACTGATCTCCTGACTGATCCTCAAAAAGCTCTTTTCCTGCCTCTTGGTCTTTGTGGAAAAGACCCTCCTACTGTTTAATTCTTATTCATTCTTCAGGGTTTTTTTTCTCCTTTTCTTAGTGATTTTTGCTATAGGGCGTAAGTGCGTGACAGAGAGAGAAAGTGAGAAATCACCCCCTGGGAAGATGGCCATGCCACAATCCCTCTTCCTCCATTCTCCTCTCGTGATTTGGGCACACACACACACAGGCGCCTGGCATAAGTTTCAAGCTGCCAGGTCCAGGACTAAAACCATGGTTGGCCGTGTAGGAATCAGTGCCTTAGCCATTATACCACCTGCTGGCCCCATCTTTCTTATTCTTCAGAAAGGCCTTCCGTAACCCTTTGTATCAATTAAGTGATCAGGCAAAACCTGATCCAAACTGGCTTAGACTAAAGAAATCAGTTTCTGTAGCTCAATAGTCCAGGGCCCTAGTGGTTTCAGGCAGCTCCTGCTTCCCAGTTACTTTGGCATCTTCCTGGAGTTCCCTCTCTCACACCTGTTGTACATCCCTTTGGTAAATCCAAGGGTACTTGAGAAATGTTCATGAAAAAATAAAGTACGAACTTATTTTGGTGAAAAAATTTTTGAAACCTTTGCTTAGTTTTTCTTTTTCCATAATACACATTTTCTGTGAACATTTTGAAGACTGGTATGTATTTCAAATCCACCTCAACTGTTACCACTGCAGCCTGATCCCCATTTCTCACACTTCCCCAGTAGCTCTCCTTATTCCTAGTCACTTCTCTGCCCAGCAGCCAGATGGGTCTTCCTAAACTAGTCAGTTTACCTCCCTCTAGTGCTGACATAATCATAAGTGGGGCCCACTTTGCCCTGTCTTGTTTCTTTTCTCCAGGCTCAGCAACAGCCTCACCAAGGACTCCATGAATATCAAGGCCCATATCCACATGTTGCTAGAGGTGAGAGCAGCTCACCCCACTCCTAGACTACTACAAATGTGTTTAAGGTGGAGGCCTGAAGAAGGGAGAAAGCCAGAGAAGGAAAGAACCACTTTTGTCTCTAAATTGAAGCCAAGGGAGGGGCATCACACTGGACCCAGTCTCTGTTCAGTCTTTTTTGTTTTTTGTTTTTTTTTTCAGGGGCTTAGAGAACTACAGGGCCTGCAGAGTTTTCCAGAGATGTCTCACCATTGACTTCTTCCTGTCTTCCTCCGACATTAAAGAGCCTGAATGCCTTTGCGTTACATGGCCCTTCTTTTCCCCCTTAATCCCTGCTGGTTGTCAAGGTGCCCTGTTTCCAGACCACATAGTTACTGGGAGACCTAGATACCCAGTCTCTATGTGGAACCTCCAAAGAGCCCCTAAAGTCCTGCCTCCAACCTTTTAGCTGGCAGCATTTGCCTCTTGACTTTGTGTTCTGCCCTCTTTCCTATCGCCTTGGCAACCTGGGCCCTACCTCGTATTTCCATTCCTTCCCTCTCCACACACACCTCCCTTTGAATTGCCAGAGAAAATGGGCCGATTCTGGATGGAGGTTTGCTCCCTAAGTAATTGGACCTTCACGCCTAGCCCTAAGGTGTAACCCTCTCCTGTACCCCAGTCCTTCCGTGGGTACCCTTACACCCAGGTCCGTTTCAACCCAACCTTGGACTCGCCCCTGCTTCTAAATGGTTCTGGTTTCCACCAATAAACGAAGAGCCAGATCCCGCCCTCCCTAGTTCTGCTCCTATTCTAGGCAGAGCCCGGCTTCCGCCAATCATTCCAGAGCCAGGTTCTGCCCTTGTATAACTAGCCATAGCTCGACGCAGCTCTTTTTGTAAGCATTTAATTTCTGCCATTCGACATTGCTCCAAGCATCTGGGAGCCATTCTGCCTTCCTGCCTACGCAGAGCCTGGGTCGACCCCCATCCTTGCTGGCTGCTACGCCCATTTCTATATAAGTCCTGCTTCCGCTAAGCAGCGTGGCGTGCAGCACCACCCCCTTAGTGTTTTGGCAGCTGTCTGGGAGCCTCTCATCCTCCAATCAGTGGAGGATAGGGCCTACGCACCCTTATCCTCCGAAGCTATTTGTCTTCCATCAATCCCGTTCAGGCCAATCAGTGCGAGACAGGCGCCACGAACCTTGTCCATTGCCCACGGTATCAGCCAATCAGCGTGGCGCTCTGGCGAGGCCTAGCACGGCTTCTGGGGGACCGTCTACGGTCCATCATCTTCCTTTGGGCCAGTCACAGCATAGCTCTGTGAGGCAGAGCCCGCCTCCTCAACTCGAAGCCGC
>NW_006203886.1:109930-125408 GCF_000334495.1 Tupaia belangeri chinensis
GCCGCCTCCTCGGAAACTGGGCCTGGGGGGCGGTGGGGCCGCGTATGGAGCCCCCGCCCCCCGGAGCTGCCAACGTCGCTGCCGCGCTACACACAGGTGAGCTCTGGCCCTGAAGGGTGAAAGGTCTGGTCCGTGACCCCACATATCCTTCCCGCCCCCGCGCTGGGGATGTGGCTTGGCCCATGGCCTGCTAGTGTTCGACTCCCCGCTGTCACCACCGTGGCTGGGGTACTTGCGTGTGGCATTGCCCCGTCTCTTTGCCCCTTGTAGTGAATCTGACCGTGGCCAGACCTCCCATTGTATAATGGATCAGTCTGCGTGCTTGTATTTCTCCCCAGCTCAACTTACAGTAGACTAGTCCATGGCCTTGGCCCCCAACCCCGAACGCCTACTTGTAGACAACCAGTCTGTAGCATTGTCCAAGCCCCTTAATAACCTGCGTGTATCTGAATGTTCATGTTTCTCCTAGCCTCAACTTTAAGGGGACCTATCTGTGGCCTTGTTTATTCCACACCTCTTGTTCCGTGTAGTGAATGGATCCGTGGCACTGTACTCACCTCCCCGCCCAATACACACCCCTCTTTAATAGTGAGTCCATCAGAGTTTGTATTCCTGTCTCTTCAAATCCTCCAGTGCATCTGTCCATGGCTTTACCCCCTCCCCCATTCGATAGTGGATCAGTCTACATGCTTGTGTTCACATTCCCCTGGCTACTCGTCCTTTGCCCTATCTCTTCTTTCTTTTTCATAGGCGGTCACTCCAATCATTGGACCTCTCCGCTCCTTTTTATAGTAGGTCAGTTAGTGCTTTATATCTTCCTATTTTCAATAGCCCAGCCCCATAGCCCTGTCCCTCTCCTTTTAATTAGTCCGTATGATGGCTTTGCTTCCTTTCCACTAAGGTGCAGGAGCCAATAAGCAGTTTGCTCCCCTTCCCCCCAGTAGATTATCCTTACCCCCCCTCCCTTTGTAGTGGATCTGTTCACTAGCTGTGTGCTTGTATTCACACCCCCGTCACGTACCCTCCCATGAGTCCAGTGCTTTGTAATCTCTCCCAGAAGGGTCTGCCTGTGAACTTTTATCTTTTCTTCCTTTCCTTGTGGTGAATCAGTCTGTGGCCTTCCCTGCCTGTTAATAGTGGATCAGCCTATGTGCTTGTTGAAGCCAGGGTTGTTTTGTTTTGTTTACTGTTGAACACACTTTTTTTTTCTTTTGAGAGGTTTTTGCTATAGGGAGCGTGCGCTCGCCAGAAAGACAGAGACAGAAAGCAAGAAATCACCCCCCAGGGGGAATGGCCACGCTGCAGTCCCTTCTCCTCCATTCTCCTCAGGGGACCTTGGGCATGCATGCAGCATGCACACGTGCCTGGCGTGACTTTAAGCCACCGGGTCCAGGACTTGAACCGCGGTCGACTGCATGGGAATCCAGCGACACAGCCATTAGGCCAACTGCTGGTCCCAGTCGACCACACTCTTAACCTCCAAGCCATTTATTACTACAAATTAATACATTAGCGATAGAAATGATGATTATGTCAATAGGAACTAACATTTATTGAGCACCTGCTATGTAACAGGCAAAGTGTTTTATATTAATGAGCTGATTTAATACTCACCACAACCCTGTGAGATAGGTACTAAGGAAACTGGGGCACAGGGACGTTAAAAACCTTGCATAGAGGTGGCCCGGCAAGTACTCAGGGTACAGGATAATTTTTGAGGCTTCCCTTCTTCACTTCATCCCATCCTATGTGAGGCCCTATCCTTCAAAACCAATTCATTCCCATCTTTGTTCTTTTGTTTTTGCTGTTGCCTCTGCCTGCAGAACTGCCTCCATTCCACATTTTATCTCAGGGCCCATCCACCCCCATCCCAGCAGCGGTGTGACCTACTATAAGTGAACCACTTTCTCACTGTACCTGGTTCCCCATTTGTAAAACAGGGGAATAGAATAACTTCTGGTGTGAATAAAGAATATCCGTGAGTTCATCGTAAAACAAAGAACCTTCTAGGTCTTTCCTTCTACACTTGCACACCTACCAGTGTGCTCCATCCACACTGACTGCCTCCTCACTCTTCCTCAAAACCACAGGCACAGTCCAGCCTCAGGGCCTTTGCATTGGCTATTCTTTATGCCTTGAACACTTCTTCCAGATCTTTGCATGATTCCTTTCAGGGCCCTCTTCATATGTGAACCCGTAAAGAATGTGTTCACCATGTTATAGCACATGGAACACACTGTGTAAAGGTACAGTGCATTAAAGATGTTTCTAAGAATGCCAGTTTATATGTGAATAAGATGAGTGTTTTATCAAAAGGATGTGTTCACAAAACTGTAATGTATATAAACACTCCAAAGGCACAGGTATAAAAGCTGTTTCTAAGAATGCTAGTTGTGTATGTGAATAAGAATCATGTTATTTCATTGAAAGAATGTGCTCACAAAACTAGTATAGGCACAAGTATAAAAGATCTTTGTATGAGTGCTTCCATTTTGTTGCATCTGAGTAGTGTTATTTCAGTAAAGATTGTATTCATCACTCCGTGGTGCTCACAATAAATTATAAAGGCACATGTATTAGAAAATGGTTCCAACAATGCTATTTGTTTTTTTCTAAGCCAATTCCTCCATGACCACTTGAACCTGCACATCCAGCACTATATCCTGTATAGTTTACTTGCTTATTGTCTATCTCTCCCCATTAGGACAGTCCCATGAGGATTTAGAGGGTTGGGTTTTTTTTTTTTTAAGTTTTTGCCATGGGACACATGCATTCGCCAGAGAGACAAAGAGACAATGAGGGGGAGAAGTGAGAAATCACCTCCCCAAGAGGGCTGGCCACGCCACAATCCATTCTCCTCCTGGTATTTTGGGCACATATGCACATACCTGGTGTGATTTTCAAATCACCAGGTCCAGGACTTGAACCACTATCAGCCATGTGGGATTCCAGCATCTTAAGTAAGGCCCCAGAACTTAGAGTTTTTGTCTGCTTCTTCACTGCTGTCTCCAGCACCTCAAAATTGAACTTAGTACACAGTAGATACTTGATAAAATTTATTGCACAGGGGCCGGCAGATGGAATGGTGGTTAAGGGCGCTGGATTCCCACATGGCTGACCGCAGTTTGAGTCCTGGACCTGGCACTTACCTTCTCATTTTCTCGCTTTCTCTCTTGCTTTCCCTTCCCCCTCTCCTTCCCTCCCTCTCTGGTCATATTAAAATAAATCAATAAAGTTAAGTAATTATTTTTAAAAAGAATTTATTGCACAAATGGGGGGAAATGTAATTTCAGACATCAGCATAAGAAACAAATGGAGAAAAGGGACATGAGAGCTAGTTAGAAGACTAAGTAGTTGGGACTGTTCATTCAGCATTGACTGGGCACCTACTGAGTGGTGGGGAAATGGGGTCAGGGACAAAACAAGTAGAAATCCCTTGTGGAGCACATATTTATGAAAATTGGGGAGCTGGGTATGGTGGTACACACCTGTATTCCCAGTTTCACTGGAGACTGAGGAAGGAGGATCACAAGTTCAAGGCCAGCCTGGGCAACATAAAAAGACTATCTCCAACACTAAAAAAAAAAAAAATTACACATATTAAATTTGAAGAGACTATATAAACAAAATAAAGTTTAAGATGGTACGTTAGGTGAATGCTAAAAAGAAAAAATGAAGTAGGGCAGGTGGGAATAGAGTATTGGGGTGGTTGAAATCTTAGGCACAGGACAGGCTATACACGGAAGGTGACGCTTGAGTTACAGCCTAAAGGAGGTGAGAGAGCCAAAACGACTAGGGGAAGGGTGTACCAGGCAGAAGGAACAGCCAGTGCAAAAGCCCTGAGGTGGTATTGTGCGTGCCAGGGAACATCAAAGAAGCCAGTGTGATTAGAGCATAGGGTAGAAAGGGACAGAAGGCAGGGTCAGAGAGGTGAAGAGGACCAGATGGTGTAGGCCATGGAGATCCATGGGATGTTTGGGAGTGAGGAAGATGACACACAAGCTAATAGCTAACATTGGTTGAATGTCTTCCATGTGCCAGAGACACTTCCAAGATTTTACATCTATGGACACACTCAGTCCTCACAAAATCCTATGAGAGTGGGTGTATTTTTAGGAATATTTTATTTTGAGAGTAAAATACGTTGTTTTACAGATGAGGAAACCGGCACAAGAGGTCGAGTAACTTGCTCAAGGTCACAGGGTCAGAACAGGGCAGAAGAGTATGAGGCTGAAGACCCAGATTTGCAAGGGCAGACAGGTTATTCAACGCATTGGATTGTGCAGAGGGAGAATTAATTCTGCCTGGGAGGTACCAGAGCTTGATGATTGTGTAATAAATAGTTTGTTAGGTGAGGGAAGGGCCCTGCTGGTGGGAAGAACAGCAAGTGTGTGTCCTCAGAGGTGAGAACTCTCCTGGGCCCCATGGATAGTGCAGGGTGACCACTTCAGAGCCTTTATACACTGTCCCCTCTGCTTGAAGCACCCTTCCCACAGATGTCATATGGCTTGCTACCTCCCCTCCTTCAGATCAATTATCACTTCCTCAGGGAAGCCCTCTCTACTCACCCTGTATGAAATAGCATCCCTGTCACTCTCTTCAGTTCTCTTCATGGAGAACTAATGGTGTAAAGTGGCTATGAGTGCCTACTGGAGCCAGAGTGCCTGGAATTGAATCCTGGCTCTGCCAGCCTCCCACTGTGTGACCCTGGGCAGGACTTCTCTGTACCTGCACTGCCTCAACTGGAAAGTGAGGGAAATAATCCTTACCCTTTAGTATAGGTTTGAAGATTAAATGAGTCAAATGATTAAAACAGTGTGCAGCACACAGCAAGGGTTGTATGGCTAGTTTGGGGTTTTTTAATTAACATTATTATCCATAGCATAGGTGTCTAACAGGCCTCTGAAACCTCCAGAACCAGCCTCCTGATAGCCCCTGAAAACCGCTCCCACATAACTCCCATCTCCAGGTGATCTGGCCGCAGACCTAGAATCACCCTTGTCTCCTCTCACCACCCTCATGCTATCTGTCAGAAAATACTCACTTTTCACTCTATCTTCAGATTTTATCCAGAACTCAGACATGTCCATGGCCACCATTAACATCTCTCACTTGGACTGTTGCAATAGTCTCTTCAGCCCTGGCAGTGTGTTCTCACAACAGCCAGAGAGGTCCAGTTAAAATCTAAACCACAGCCTACCACCCCTATGTTCACAACCCAGTCACAACTCCTGGCTCACTCAGTCTAAACCAAAGTCCTGGCAGTGCCTTAAAAAGCCTCACTCAGTCTGGCCCCATTGCCTGCCTGTCCTCCTCTCCTACCACTGTCTGTCCCTCCCTCCCATCTCACCCCTCGCCATCCTGGCTTGCTTTCTCTCCCTGTAACCTGACAGGCACACTCTAGCCTCAGAGCCTTTCACACTGGCTACTCCCAGATCCTCACGAGCTAACTGCTTCACCTCTTTTAGGTTTTTACTCAAATGTCACCTCCTCAGTGACTTCCCTCCCCTCACCACCCTTGTAAAAATAACAGCTCCTTTCCTTCTGGCTTTTTTTTTTTTTTGAGAGAGAGATTTTTGTCATAGGGCACATGTGCTTACTAAAGAGACAGAGAGAAATCACCCCCCAGGAGGGATAACCACGCTGCAATCCCTTCTTCTCCATTCTCCTCTTGGGATTTTGGGCATGCACACATGCACCCGGCATGAGTTTTAGGCCACCAGGTCTGGGACTTGAACCACGGTTGATTGCGTGGGAATCCAGCAGTGTATTATGCCACCTGCTGGCTTTTTATTTCATAGCCCTGACTGATCACCATCTGATTTACTCTTTTTTAATTTTATTTTATTCATTTATTCTTATTATTCAATTTGATGAGAGCGAGGAAGAGTGAGAAAGCAAGCTGCCAGGTCTGGAACTCATACCGCAGTCAGTCATGTGGGAGTCCAGCACCTTATCTACCACACCACCTGCTGGCCCCACCATCTGGCATACTCTACCTGTTTGCCTTGTTTCTTGTCTGTCTTCCCCACTAAAATGTGAATTCCACTAGAGCAGGTTTTGTTTTTTTAATGATTTTTAAATTATTATTTTTAATTTGTTACAGGGCATGTGCACTCACGAGAGAGAGAGAGAGAGAGAGAATGTTGCCAGATCCAGAACTCGAACTTCAGTCGACCATGTGGGAGTCCAGTGCCTCAACCACCACACCAGCTGCTGGCCCTAAGAGCAGGGATTTTTGTCTGTTTTTCTCACAGCTGTATCCCCCAGCAGGCCCACTGTAGGCTTTCAATAAATGCTTGTTAAATAAATGAGTAAACATGTCTGAACAAGGCAGATTACTAGAACTCTTATTAGGGATCAAGTGGGAGGAGTCAACAAAACACAAAACCCTGTGTATTGTTCAGGCTGGAAGCCAGCTGTCAGATTCTACTTAGCTGATAGGTTCTGTTGCAGCTGAGGGGAACTGGTAGCATTGCCTGCCTTCACCACCAGGAGTCACACTGAACTCTTTGGGCCTCTGAAATACACTGGCCTCCAATGACAGGACTCTAACTTGACACTTCACAGCTTCTGGTCTTGTATAGTTACCTAAAACTGGGCCTTCTGAATGAACTTCAAACAAGCTCAGGCATAAAAGGATCATACTGTATATTTCATTGCAGATTAAAGAATCAAGGTCTAAATAATAGAGGGAGGGTCTTCTTTGAAATCCAATTTAGAAGATTTTGTTCTGAATCCCATAATAACAGCCAGGTCAACAGTTATTGATGAAAGCTCATTCCCTGAAGGAATAGGAAGCTCATGTTTGTTTCCAGTTTGCCTCAGGAAAGAGCATGTCCCTCAGAATAGGGAGGGTCCTGTTCCCTGATGTACATGCTGAGATGGAGCAGTCAGTGTAAGTGGTAACAGTTAAAAGCTTAGCTAACTGGGGGCCAGATGATGATACAGTTTTTTTTTTTTTTTTAAGAAAAGCTTAGCTAACTGGGGGCTAGATGATGATACAGTATTTTTTTTTTTTTTTGGAGACTTTTTGCTATAGGGCGATAGAGGCAAACAGAGAGACAAAAAGGGAGAAAGATGGGGGATGGCCACGCTGCAATCCCTTCTCCTCCCTTCTCTGAGGATCTTGGGCATGCATGGACATGCGCCCAGTGTGAGTCTAAGCCACTGGGTCCAGGACTTGAACGCAGTCGACTACATGGGAGTCCAGCGACATAGCCATTACACCAACTGCCGGTCCCGATACAGTATCTTTTTTAAATAATTATTTTATTTTCCTTTATTGACTTACTTTTAATTTGACCTGAGAGGGACAGCAAGAGAGAGGGAAAGTGAGAAAGCAACAGCCAGGTCCAGGGCTTGACTTATGGTCAGCCGTATGGGAGTCCAGCGCCCTTAACCACCATGCTACCTGCCAGACCCAGTGGTACAGTATTAAAACTCAATGTCCTGCAAGGCTGGCCCACATGAGAAGGTTCAAGTTTGCTCCCAGAGACCTTCTTAAATACTCCAGGCACACAGGGGCCCATGACCCAGGGCTGGCTGAAGCTGGGGGTGGATTGCAGTATCAAGACCCTGTTGGGGGTGCTTTATCTCCCTTTCTCTCTTTCTCTGTCTCTCATTCATGAGAGAAAATAAATAACAATGACGGTAAAAAGCTTTGCTGGAACCTGACTGCTTAGGTCCCAATGCTGGCTCTGTCACTTCTAGCCGGGTGGTCTGTGGAAGACATTTTGTACCTTGGCTTCCTCATCTATAAATCAGTAATAACAAGAGTACCTACATCCTAGAGTTATTACAAGTGATAAATGAGTCAGTACCTGTAAAAATAGCACTACAGGTCTACATGCCCTAATCCAAAACCCCTGGGGGCCAGAAATGTTACAGAATTTCCTTTTTTTCAGATTTTAGAAAGGTAACATTGGTGCACATACAATATGTTACATAACACCCTTAGTAAGCAAGCTCTATAATCAGCTACGTTCATATTTCTGCAGCAAAATGTATGTACATTCACACAATTAAGCGAGGCTCAATTAAGACCAGAAAGTGCCTTGTTTCATTTCAAATCTGGTTTTGCTGCCAAAAGAGTTACAAAGAAGCTTTCTGTTTATAGAGCTTTGTGGATTTTGAAATAGCTGATAAGAAATTATAAAAAAATCAGAAACTAATATTTATTTAGAGCTTATCATACTCTAGGCATTTTATGTTTAATCCACATAATAACCTTAGGAATGAAGTATAATTATTATCCTTGTTTTACCAATGGGCATGTCATTATCTCTGGTTTACAGATGAGAAAATTGAGGTACCGAGAGGTTAAAGAATATGCCCAGGGTCACACAGGTAATAAAGTGGCAAACCAGGATTCAAACCCAAGCAGTCTGACTCAAGAACCTGGATGATTTAATAGGCCATATTGCCTCTCTGTTTAGAATAGTGCCTGGCATGGGTTAACCGCACGGTAAATATTAGTTATTTCTGTTATCAAGAACGAAAACAGGCCCAGCCTGGTGGCACAGTTGGTAGCAGTGGTGGGAGCCACGTGGTTGGCCTGAGAACACGTCAAGTGCATGTGGCATGTACCGAGGATCCTGAGGGGCTTGAGGGCTGGAGAAGGGGGATTACGACATGACCAAACCCGGTTGAGCGTTTCTCTCTCAAATAAGAATAGGTAAACTTTAAGAAAAGAAGAACAGGAGGGACCAGCAGTTAGCATAATGGCTATGTCGCTGGACTCGCATGTAGTTGTCCGTGGTTCGTGTCCCGGACAGGGTGGCTTAAAACTCACGCCGGCGCATGTGCGTACGTGCCCAAGATCCCGAGAGGAGAATGGAGGAGAAGGGATTGCGGCGTGGCCATCCCCCCTGGGGAGTGATTTCTCGCTTTCTGTCTCTCTGTCTCTCTCTGTCTGGCGAGCACACATGCCCTATAGCAAAAACTTCTTCCAAAAAAAAGAAAAAAAGAAAAGAAGAACATACAAAGATGCTAACAGGTTAGAGGAGTAGGGAGTAGAGGGACAGAAAATAGTGGGCATTCAGTTACAGGAAGGTTTCGTAAAGAAAAGGGCCTTTGAGCTGAGACTTGAGGGATGAGGAAGACTGCTAGGCAGGAGGAAAGAGCTCCACATAGAGTGAACAGCCTTTGCAAGGGTCTGGCAAAAGGAATCTCCTGAGAAGCTTGACACCGATATGATAGAAGATACAGATGGATAATGTTCAAATGAGGGAGATGCCCTTGTTTTGTTTTGTTTTTGAGAGAGAGAGAGAGAGAGATTTTTGCTATTGTACATTCACCGGAGGACAGAAAGTGAGAAGCCATCCCCCAGGGAGGATGGCCACACTGCAGTCCCTTCTCCATTCTCCTCTCAGGATTTTGGACATTCGTGTACATGCACCAAGCATGAGTTACAAGCTGCTGTGTCCAGGACTCAAACTGCAGTCAACCACGTGGGAGTCCAGCACCTTAAGTACTACACCACCAATGCACTTGTTTTCTATTTCAAATGTAATAAAATACAATTAGCCACTTAACACCTTGCAGTTTCATAGATCAGAAGCCCAACACTGTGGTCTCACCAGGGTAAAATCACAGTGTAAACAAGTCTGAGTTCCTTTCTAGAGGTTGTAGAAAAGAATCCAGTTCCTGCTCACTCAGGCTGTTGGCACAATTTGGTTCCTTGTACTGATAGGACTGGTCTTTATTTCCTTAATGACTATCAGTTGAGGGTCATTCCTAGCTTTAAGAGGTTGCTGGGGCCAGACAGTGGCACAATAGTAAAACACGATGCTCTGTGAAGCAGTCTCCCAGTTCAATAAGATTCCCAGTTCAAGTCTAGAGTCTTCCCTGAGTACACCAGACATGTGTGTGCCCATGATTCAGGACTGGCTGAGGGCAGAGGTAGATCACAGCCTCAGGACCCTGGGGATGCTGTGTATGTGTGTTTCTCGCTTTACTCTCTCTCTCTCTCTCTCTCTCCCTCATAAACAATAAACAAATTTGGGGTGAGGAGGAGAGGCTGTTCGTATTCCTTAGCTAGGAATTCCTTTCCTCCATCTTCAAAGCCAGCAATGCCAGGTTGAGTCCCTCTCACACTTGGAATCCCTCTTGCCTCTTCTGTCATCAGTATCTCTGAACTAAATTTCTGCATCCCTCTTCTGCTTTGAAGAGCTCATATAGGGACTACGCAGTGGTACAGTGATAATACAACAAGACCCACATGTAGAAGGTTCTGGATTTACAACCCAGGATTTCCCTGAGCACGCCATGTGTACACATGTGTCCTCGACCAGGGCCAATTGAGACCAGGGTAGATCGAAACGTGAAGACTCTTTTGGGGCTGCCTGCTTGCCTGCCTCTTCCTCCCTCTCTCTCTCCTTTCCTCCCTTCCTCTTCTGCCCCTCCACAAGAGATAGAGACACATAAGGAGGAAAGCTCCTATGGTTAGACTGAGCTCATTCAAACAATACAGAGCAATCACCATATCTTTAGATCTGTAACCTTAATTTCATCTACAAAATTCCCTTTTGCTGTGTAGCATAGCATACTCAGAGGTTCCAGGGATTGGGACATGTACATCTTTGGGGGAAGAACTGGCATGATTCTGCCTATCACAGTCTGCCCTCTGGTTCCAAAGATTCACTTTTGTCCTACAGGTAAAATACATTCACATTGAGACCTGCACTTGGCGTAATGGCTATGTTGCTGGGCTCTCATGTAGTCAACTGCAGTTTGAGTCCCGGACTCGGTGGCTTAAACTCATACCGGGCTTGTGTACATGTGTGCCCAAGATCCTGAGAGGAGAATGGAGGAGAAGAGATTGCAGTGTGGCCATCACCCCAGGGGGTGATTTCTCACTTTCTGTCTCTCTGTCTCTCTCTGTCTTTCTGAAGAGTACACACGCCCTGTAGCAAAAACTTCCAAAAAAATAAAAGTATGTTCACATCATCCTAAAATCCTCAAGGTTTCATCCCATTATAGGGGGCATCCAAAGCCAGACTTGGGAGCCTAGAAGTTAGTCTGAGGATGTTTAGGGAATGATAGTGGGGTTTGGGGACAGAGGTGGAGGCAAGACGACAAGAAAGGAATCCTCTTCCCACCAACCTCTATACCCTCCTGTGTCCACAGCTTCTCAGCTCTGAGCTGTCTGCCCTCCAGGTACCCCTGGGATGGCGTGAGCGCTCCCCCAGCGATGGACCCTTCTGTGACGCTGTGGCAGTTTCTGCTGCAGCTACTGAGAGAGCAAGGGAACGGCCACATCATCTCCTGGACTTCACGGGATGGTGGTGAGTTCAAGCTGGTGGATGCAGAGGAGGTGGCCCGGCTGTGGGGGCTACGCAAGAACAAGACCAACATGAATTATGACAAGCTCAGCCGGGCCTTGCGGTACTACTATGACAAGGTATGGCCTCCAAAACCAGGACTGGGATGCCCCCCCCCAACATTTATATCAGAAATTTCATTTTCCTGTCTTAATTGCAATAGCTGTACATTTGAAAACAGTATTAAAATTTCTATTTCTTAACCCATTCCCAGACCAATGTTGGGCCCCAAAACATTTATCTCATTTTCTTGTCTTACTACTTTGGCTAAAACCTTCATTGCAGTATTAATACTAACTCTTCCTCACCCTACTCTCTGAAATTTCTAAAACAGTGCTGTCCTACCATACCCTACACAACATTTCATTTTCATGTCTTATTCCTATAGTCAAAACTTTAAAAAGACTATTAATAATGACCAGCCCTCATTGTGCCCTCTGGAACCCCTGGACCAGTGCCGAGTTCCTCCAGTTATTTCATAATCTTGTCTTATTCCAGAATATTTCATATTCTTATTCCTAGGATCAAAAATATCCCTGGCACTATTATATTGGGTTGTCGGAAAAGCCACGACACATTTTTGCATAGAAAAAATATGTCATGACTTTTCCGATGACCCAATATAAACCTATCCTCTGGGATCCCCAATATTTTTAATCAATTATTTCCTTTTCTTCTCTTTTTCCTTTAGCTAAAACCTCTAAACAGCGTGTATAATGCCAGCTCCACACCCCATCCTCTTGGATTCCCAGAGCAACACTGGTGCACCTCAATGTTTAAATCAGTTGTTTTATTTCATTATCTTTTTTTTTTTTTAGGGCTCTTGCCATTGGGGTGCATAAGATCACTGGAGAAAGACAGGGAAAGGGAGGAATCACTCCCCCAGGGGGATTGCCACACCACCATCCTATTTTCCTCTCTTAATTTTGGGCTCACATGCACATACACCTAGTGTGGTTTTCCAGCTGCCAGGTCCAGGACTTGAACTGTGGTTAGCCATGTGAGAGTCCAGCATCTTAACCACCACAGCACCTACTGGCCCCTATTTCATCACCACATTCCTATAGCTAAAATTTAAAATTGTCCTCATCCTACCCACTTAGACCAACTGGATCTTCCCCCAAACCCAGTATTTAGACAAGTTATTTCATTTTCTTATTTCTTTAGCTGAGACCCCCAAAACAGTATTAGTAAATATCCCTTTTCATTCCTCTTAGAAATGCAAACCCACCATGTGACATGCCTAGGCATCATTAAGACCTCTCCAGAATGCCTTACTACCCTTCAGAGTCTTTGCCCCCCAGCAGCCCGACTCTTGTGCTGTACACCCTTAATAATTTATGGCATTTATTCCATTTTTATATTCTATTCCTTTACCTTTAACCGCCAAAACAATATTCATAATAAGGCTACCTTACTCTCTGCCCTCTTAGACCAAACATCCCTGAGACCCTCCAGACCAGACCTGTCCTGAAATACCCTGGCATGTTCTGTGACCCACCCAAGCCAGCCTTGTACTCCACACCCCCTCCCCCACCACCCTGGATATTTATACCAGCATTTTTTGGGGGGGATGGGGGATTTCCATAGAATGTTTGCACTGCCATAGACAGTGAACAAAGATTGTGAGAAATCACTCCGCAGGAGGATGGCCACACCACGATCCCTTCTTCTCCAGTCTCCTCTCATATTATATGTACACATATAAGCACGTTGTGATTTTCTAGCCACTGGGTCCAGGACTTGAACTATGATCAGCCATATGGAAGTCTGGCACCTTAACCACCATGTCACTTTCTGACCCCTATATGTATCAGCATCTCAGTATCTAATTGCTGTCAGTTATTTTATTTCCTTTTCTTTTTTTTTTAAAGAGGTTTTGCTACAGGGCACATGCACTCACCCAAGAGACAGAGAGATAGAAAGCAAGAAATCACTCCCTGGGAGGGATGGCCATGCCGCAATCCCTTCTCCTCCAGTCTCCTCTCGGGATTGTGGGCACATACACACATGCACCCTGCATGAATTTCAAGTCGCTGGGTCCAGGACTCAAAAACTGTGGTCAATTATGTGGGAGTCTAGCAACATAACCATTAGGCCATCTGCTGGTCCCAGTTACTTTATTTTCTTATGCTTTAGCTTAAACCACCATAACAGCTTTAGTAATGAAGCCTCTTCACCCTGTCCTCTAGTGATCTTGCCCTGTTCCACTTCTGTCAATAGCTTCAGAAAATCCTCCATAGGAATAATTCATCACCACTTTGTCTACAATAATTTAGTCTCTTCCAGTATTTATATCAGCTACTTCATTTTCCTGTCTTATTGCATTAGCTAGTCTCCAAAACCATGTCCTGGGAGCCATCCTCAAAGCCTGACCCTATTAACCTTTAGTTGTTGGAGCTAGGAGGAAAACTTCCTGCACCTGCTTCCCCATATGAGCCCATTTGTGAAGAGGAACCAGTGAAAGTAGGGAGATCAGACCTACAGACATCAAGAGTGACAAGGAGAGAGGAGCAGTAGACTAAAGAAAGAATTATGGAGCATAGGATAGAAATGGGAAGAAACTGGGGAGAGATACCTAGAGGGTGATCTGGGGAGGAGAGAGGGAGAGGTAAAGATCGGCACAGAGGGGAGAAGCCCACAAATTGAGGATATGAGTAAAATGTGAAATGGGCTGGTAGGGGAAACATACAGAGAAAGGAAAAGATATATGTAAAAAGACAGGAGTGGGTAAGTGGGAAGAAAGATATTAGGAGAAAAGAAACATCCCTCTATCCCCTTATTCCCCATCAACCACCTCCCTTACACCCTACTCCTTTCCTCTAAAGCCCTCTGTTCTGTCTCCTCCCGTCACAGAATATCATCCGCAAGGTGAGCGGCCAGAAGTTCGTCTACAAATTTGTGTCCTACCCAGAGGTCGCAGGGTGCTCCACTGAGGATTGCCCGCCCCAGCCCGAGGTGTCTGTTGCTTCTGCCGTGGCAAATGTGACCCCTGCTGCTGTACATGCTGCCCCTGGGGACACTGCCTCCGGAAAGCCAAGCACACCCAAGGGTGCAGGATTGGCAGGCCCAGGTGGTTTGGCACGCAGCAGCCGGAATGAGTACATGCGCTCGGGTCTCTATTCCACCTTCACTATCCAGTCCCTGCAGCCACAGCCACAGCCACCCCCTCATCCTCGGCCTGCCTCGGTGCTCCCCAATACTGCCCCTGCAGGAGCAGCAGTGCCCCCCTCAGGGAGCAGGAGCACCAGTCCAAACCCTTTGGAGGCCTGCCTGGAGGCTGAGGAGGCCGGCCTGCCTCTGCAGGTAAGGACTGGAATATATAAATTCAGGAAGAGGAGGGATGTCCAATTCCCAAATGAGGGGGGCTGGTAGGAGAAGAGACAGAAATCCTATTAAAGGAGATGATGGTGGAAGGCAAGACGCAGAAGTTCCCTTGGAGAACAGCGTGGGGAGGAGAGCTATGTAAATCCTGAGAAGGGGGAGAGTACGCGTGCTACAGTCAGTAGTTAACCCAACATGTAGGTACCCCGAACAGATTTGTTTAATGTGCTGCTTCTCACTTTATGGCACCAGAATCACCTGGGGGGCTAATTAAACCAAAGATTGCTGAGGTCCACCCCCAGATTTCTGATTATGTGGGTCTGGGGAGGAGTCCAAGAATTGTGTTGTTAAAAGAGTTTCCAAATGAGGCAGATGCTGCTGGTCTGTAAAGGAAATTTTTGAGACCCACTGTGGTAATGAAATGAGGGTGGTTATCCCTCGCAGTCTGGCCCCCATTAGGCTGTCTCACCCTGGGCCTCCTACCCCACAGGGGGACCTGCCCCAGAGGAAGCCTTACTCCCTTGAAGAAGTCCCATGCTCTGTTAGAGGATCTGCCCAGAGGTGCAGTCATTCCTCCAGGACCAAGTCCTGCCTTCCCAGGGAAATCATTGAGTGGCCCACAGGAGAAACCCTCTCTACCCCAACCATCCTTAAGCACCCTTTCTGCGCCCGCTCCTCTCCCAGGTCATCCTGACCCCTCCAGAGGCCCCAAACCTCAAATCAGAAGAGCTGAATGTGGATCCGGGTTTGGGCCGGCCCCTGCCCCCAGAGGTGAAAGTGGACGGGCCTAAGGAAGAGTTGGAAGCTGTAGGGGAGACAGGGGTTGTGCC
>NW_006203886.1:125549-130925 GCF_000334495.1 Tupaia belangeri chinensis
CCCCGGGGCCGTGGAGCTTCCACTCAGCCCGAGCCTGCTAGGTGGGCCGGGACCCGAACGGACTCCAGGATCGGGAACTGGCTCGGGTCTGCAGGCGCCGGGGCCGGCGCTGACCATCCCTGCTACCTACGCATACATTGGTGAGTGTTCATGAAGGGGCGGGACTGGCAGCCTGGGTGAATGGGATTGGTGCACAACGAATGACTGACAGGAATGAGAGGAGGGCCAAAGTGATGATCTCTGTAGAGGGTGGAACCTGAATGTATTTGGCAGCGCTGAGACAGGCTGGAGGGAGGGGCCCTGATTAATGAAGGGCTGGCCTGGGGTCTGTCTGTCTTGTTTTTTTTTTCTATAGGGCGCCTGCGCTCGCCAGACAGAGAGAGACAGAAAGGGAGAAATCACCCCCAGGGGGGATGGCCACGCCACAATCCCTCCTCCATTCTCCTCCCGGGATCTTGGGCATGCACGCACACACGCCCGGTGTGAGATTTAAGCCATTGGGTCCGGGACACAAACCTGGTTAACTATGTGGGAATTCAGCAACATAGCCATTCATTACGGCAACTGCTGGTCCCTGGTCTGTCTTTTTTTAAAAGAATTATTTTATTTAACTTTATTTATTCATTTATATTTTTTAACTTGAGCAGAGAGGGACAGAGTGAGGGAGAGAGAGAAAGTGAGAAATCAAGTCGCCAAGTCTGGGACTTAAACCATGGTTATGTGGGAATCTAGCACCCTCAACCACTGCACTGCCTGCCAGCCCCAAAGTTGGTTTTTGGGTTTTGGTTTTTTAAGAATTATTTTATTTAACTTTATTTTTTTAATTTGACCAGAGAGAGACAGAGCAAGAAAGAGGGAAAGTGAGAAAGAGCCTCTGTATCCAGGACTCAAACCATGGTCAGCCATGTGGGAGTCCAGTGCCCGTAACCCCCAACCCACCCACCGCCTGCTGGCCCCAGGCCTCGGAAGTTTTCTGAGTAGGGCTTGGGCCAGAGGCTTTCTTTGGTAACTGTTTCTGGGTTGGGAAGTTGGCTTCAGGAATCTGAGTGGGACCTTTCGATCTGAGATTTGCTTATTGGGCTTCCCCTTAGTGCATGAGTAATACATAAGAGTCGGAGGTTGACCTTGAGGTGTTGGGATGGTGAGTTGTGAGGTTTGAGAGTAGCAGATGGATAGGGTCTTGTGGGCAGTCTTTCCCAGTGAGTTCTCTGCAACTGGGAGTGGGCTCAGGAGTTGAGGAGGAGTGTCTGTATAGTTTAACGGACACCACGGGCATGGCCTTAGGAGTTAGGGTCTATGTCTGTGAACTTTGGGGGAGTGACTTGGGAGTCTGAGTAGGAAATCTGTGGTGGGGCTTCCTTCTGCTCACTTGAGCTCTGACCACCTCTTCCTCTCAGACCCCGGTGCTGCTGACACCCAGCTCGCTGCCCCCCAGCATTCACTTCTGGAGCACCCTAAGTCCCATTGCACCCCGTAGCCCGGCCAAGCTCTCCTTCCAGGTAGGATCCTCTCCCTTGGGGTCCCCTCCCCTGCCTCCCATCTTGGAAAAGATGAGAGACCCTAGCATGACCCCTATCTGTGACCTCTCCCTATTTCTACCCCCAGTTTCCGTCCAGTGGCAGCGCCCAGGTGCACATCCCTTCCATCAGCATGGATGGCCTCTCGACCCCCGTGGTGCTCTCCCCAGGGCCCCAGAAGCCATGACTGCCGCCACCACCACTCCCTTCTGGGGTCACTCCATCCATGCCCCTGAACTTCTCTCCAGCCAGCCATCTCCAGGAGAAACACAGTTCAACTGACAGACTCATGTTCTGGTTGTGGTGGGACAGGGATTCTCGGGATGAAGAATCTCTCTCAGTCACCCTTCCACAGAAAAGCCACCACTTCCCTCTTTGTCAGTCCCCCAGTGGCCGTCCTTACACGTCTCCTACTTCAGTGGTAGGGGCGGTTTATTTATTTATTTTTTGAAGGCCACTGGGAGGAGCCTGACTCAACCCATTTAGGGTGGGTGGTTAGGGCATCTCTCCCATCTCCCTACTTTTTCCCCCGCAACATGAGACAATCGGGGTTTGGCTTGAGAAGGATCTTTCTTTATTTATTTCTCAGCCTGCCCTTGAGGGAGATGAGGGAGCCCCGTCTCCATTTTGGGATGTGGGTAGAAGAGCTACTTTGTTTTGTTTTATTATTCCTGGCCCTGACCCAAGGGCCAAGGAAGAATTTGTGCCATTTAGTGGTTTGGGAGTCTTGGCCAAGGAAGAAGCACATCCTTGGAATAGGACTTCCCACTTCCCTTTCTCTAGCAGACAGCTTGTTCTTTTTTCAAGCAACTTTTCGGCCAGGGAGGAATGTCCCTTTTGTTCTTCTCCCCCCTGAGAAGCCATTCCTTTGTCTGCCAAACTCTCTGGGGTCCTGCCTGTTACCTCCCAATGGAGGGTTTTTTGGGGGGTGGTCCCCGTCTGGGGGGCCCCTCCAGCCAGTACTCCAGGTCTCCCTGTCTCCCACCCCCTGCCATTTTGCTAGTATAATCTATTTTTAAATGGGGCTTTTCAATAGGGGAGAGAGGGCCATCTCTTCCTATATATGATGGGGTGGGTGGGAAGGAAGGGATTTGGGGGGGGAATCTTCCTGCCACCCCCAGGGGGTTATTTTTGATACCAAACGTGTATTTTCTGCTCCCTCCCTCCCAGCCCCCCAATTTCCTGCGGGCGGGTACAAAGGACCCTTTAAGTGTCCCTGGAGTTGGGAGGGAGGAATGGGGGACATAAAGCCTGTCCTGTCTCAATTCCAGACTGGAGAGGGTGGGTTCGAAAGACTCCTGGGCTCACCTTGTATCAGCACCGGCCCAGCCCAGGCCTGGGGACCCGGCAGTTGGTGATTTGGGGGACGGTGCTACACTCGTCTCCACTGTTTGTTTTACTTCCCCAAAATGGACCTTTTTTTCTAAGAGTCCCAGAGAATGGGGAATTGTTCCTGTAAATATATATTTTTAAAGGCGATGCTGAAGGCTGTTGGCTTTTTTTTTCACTGGTGTCTTCAGGACCAGCTAAGGGTGACAGACCTGACTGTGTGTGAAGGACCACGCAAGTGTGAGGTGGAGGTCGATGGTGAGAGAAATAGCATGATGATATGTGTCAGAAACAGTAGCAGAGGCTGCAAATTGGTGATTGTGTCTATGTGAAAGAAGCTGTAGAAAGTGGTGATTGCGTGCGTGTAAGAGAGTGAGTGAGAAGTTGACTACAAATTTGCCATTGTGTCTGGGTGTGAATCTGGCAGGTTTTGTTTGTTTGTTTTTATTTGTTTGTTTTTCAGAAAATCTCAGACTGAACGATTAAGATAATAAATGAGGGGCCAGCTGGTGGTGTGGTGGTTAAGGTGACTGGATCCCTCATGACCAACCGCACAGTTCGATTTTCAGACCCAGCGGCTTGAAAAACACACACTGGCATGTGTGCATGTTGTGCCCAAAATCCCAAGAGGTGGAAGAGATGGGGAGGAAGGGATTACAGCATGGCCATCCTCCCTTGGGGGGGGGGGGGTATTTGCTTTTCACCCTCTGTCTTTTTCCCTCTCTTTCTTTCTCCATCTCTGGTGAGTGCACACATCCTACAACAAAAATTGGAAAAAGCAAAAAAGATTGTCAATGAGAACCTGGGATGGTACATATGAAGCAATATTCATGAGAAGGGAGTAGGGACTGCAGACCAGTTACTGTGTGTGACAGGCTGATGGTGAGCAAGATAGAATAAGTGACCAAAGCTGCGTGTGAGAGACTGTGTGGGCATGAAACTGGTAGAGAATGCCAGGGACCATAGTAAGAAACCTCACTATCGGTAAAAAGTGACTTAGTGTTGAAGAAATGGGTCGTGTGTGATATTATTTATACGAGGCTGCAGTGTCAACTAGTCACTGGACCGTGTTTGAGAGAAGCTGACTGTATCAGAGAGAATGGCTGTGAGGCCCAAAAGGTGACTGAGACCCAGGATACAAGAATGTATCATTGAGGACCAGCAGGTGGCATAATGGTTACATTGCTGGACTTTCACATGGCCGACCACAGTTCAAGTCCCAGACCTGGCAGATTCAAAACTAATGCCAGGCGTATGTGGATGCCTGCCCCAGATCCCTAGAGGAGACTGGAGGAGAAGGGATTGCAGCATAACCATCCCCCCTGAGAGGTGATTTCTCACTTTCTGTCTCTGTGTCTCTCTCTCTCTGCTTCTCCAGTGAGTGCATGCACCCTATAGCAAAAATATCTCTTTTAAAAAAAAAAAGGATGTCATTGTGTGTATGGAAACTATTCATGAGAGGCTGGAGGAGAAATCAAAAAAGCATGGCCATTGGGAACCAGCAGTTAGCGTAATGGCTATGTCGCTGGACTCCCACGTAGTCAACCGCGGTTCACGTCCCGGACCCGGTGGCTTAAAACTCACGCCGGGCGCGTGTGCGTGTGTGCCCAAGATCACTGGGGGTCCATAAGAGGTATAATTGTGTGTGTGTGTGTGTGTGTGTGTGTGTGTGTGTGTGACCACCATCTGTCCCACAGGTCCTGGTGTGATCCAGTGGCAGAAACAGTGCAAGAGACCACATAGCTGTGTGAGTGAGTGAGGAGGAGGAAAGGAACTGCTTGTGAGAGACTAGAAGAAACAGTAACTGGAAGTCAGCAACTGTGGGAGAGGCTTGACAACTGAGTGGCACCTTAGAGTGTGTAGGTCGGTAAACCATTCCAGAGACTGTAAACCAGGTACTATGTGTTTGTGGAAAACATTGAGCAAATGATATACTGAGCAAATGAGTTACTGATCACTAAGTGATCAGGGCGAGTGAGAAACTTGTGAGGCTATACATGGGGGCTTCAAAATGTTCGTGGAAAATGCATATTATGAAAACAACTATCCACGGATTTCCCTTTTTTCACCAAAATAAACTTGTACTTAAAACTCCACTTTTGCCACAAGCTTTTTGAAGTCCCTTCATAACTGCACATGTATACATGAGAAGCTGACTATATGGAGAAAGTGATACAATGCACAACCAACATGGGACACATGAGGCCAACTCTGTGAGACTTTTCAAGAGCCTGGTAGCAATTGTGAATTAGTGACCCCATGGGTATCAGAAGCAGACTGAGGGAAAATGACGGTGAGACAGTGTTTGAGAAACTGCTCGTGTGCATATGTGTGAAACTGCAATAGGCTATAAATTGAGGACTGGGTGTTTTGGAAGCTGATTGAGAAGAAGTGTGGGACTCAGTGGCAAAGCCAGGGTCTGAGATGGTATATCATCAAGTAAGCACATGAAACTTTGTGGGAATCTCTTCCTAGGAAAGGCTCTAATCAGGGACCATGGGGGTATGAAAAAGTGTCTTGAGTGGGAAAG
>NW_006203886.1:131076-137081 GCF_000334495.1 Tupaia belangeri chinensis
GAGAACGGAGGAGAAGGGATTGCGGCGTGACCATCCCCCCTGGGGAGTGATTTCTCGCTTTCTGTCTCTCTGTCTGCCTGGCGAGCGCACGTGCCCTATAGCGAAAACCTCTCCAAAAAAGTAAAGAAAGAAAGAAGAAATGATATTGTATGTGTGTAAGAAATATAATAGGGACCAGCAGGTGGTGTGGTGGTTAAAGGCACTGGATTCCCACATGGCCAACTGTGGTTCAAATCCTGGACCTAGTGGCTTGCTTTCTCACTTTCTCTCTCTCTCTCTCTCTCTCTCTGATCAAACTGGAAAATAATAATAGTAATAATATAATAATAATAAATTAAATAAAATAATTCTTATTTTTTAAAAAAAAGTCATAAAAGACTAATCAGCAGATCATTCACTGATGTGTTTAAAGTGCCTGGATCCCACATGGCCAACTGTGTAGTTCAAGTTCCAGACCTGGAGGTTTGAAAAAAACACCTGCCACATGTGCATGCATGTCCAAAATTCTGAGAGGAGAGTGGAGTAAAACGGATTGCAGCATGGTCATCACCCCTGGGGGGGTGGGGGGTGAGTGCTTTCTTAACCTTATCTCTGTCTCTCTGAAATGGTTAAAAATTAAAAAAAAAAAGCTTGTCATGAGAACAAATACATGTTTTAAGAAAAAGAAAAGACTATTTAGTAGTGACTGGAAGTTAATGACTATTTGTGTGAGAAAATGATTGGCCAAATGAGTAGCTAAAACATTTTATGAGATGGTGTGACTATGTATGTGTGAAAAACTGATAAGAGGAATATTGGTCGTACTGACTGAATGAGATAGTCTGAGAGGACTGGGTGTGTGAAACTGTTAGGAGGGGCCAGCAAGTGGTACAGTAGCTGAGGTGCTGGACTCACCGCAGTTCAATCCTGTACCCAGAGGCTTGAAACAGGCTGGGTGCATGTGCATGCGTGCCCAAAATGCTGAGAGGAGAATGGAGAAGGGATTGCAGCATGGCCATCCCCCAAGGGGTGATTTCTCACTTGCTCTTTGCCTCTCTGTCTCTCTGGCGTGTGCACATGCCCTAATAGCAAAAATCTCTCCAAAAAAAAAATGTTAGCAGGAGACTAGTAAGGCTAGTAAGGGACCAATGACAGAGAAAATGTGTCCGTGAATTAGTGACAGAACGTCTGAGAAGCTGTGTGAGCAAGTATGTCTGTGAGCCTGTTTGTAAGAGGCCATAGTAGAACCGTGTGTATAGGTTAAAAAACAATTCAAATTGTGAGCTCAAATGACTTGAGACCAAATGAGGCAGTGTATGTGAGACCACAGATTGAATGTGCCAGGCCTAGGAGAAAAACATTCTTCTGGTTGTCCTTTTCCTCCACAGGCCCCTCCTTAGTCCCCTGGTCTGGCTTGTCCCAGTTCTCTAAAACTTGAAATGCTGGATTTCCCCAGGACTTTTCCTGGGGCTTTTTTCTCTCTTCTCACACACCCTCTCTAGGTGGTCTCCAGTCCCAGAACTTGAAAAACCATGTATCCCCCAAGCAATGCCCAAATTTAAAAAAAAGAAAAAAAAAGCTATAGGCATGTATGCTCCCCAGATACAAAGAGAGAGGGAAAGTGACAAAGCACCCCCCGGGGGGATAGCCATGCTGCAGTCCCTTCTCCATCTCCTCTCGGGATTTTGAGCATACATGTGCACATGCACGTGACATGTTTCTCAAGCCACTGGGACTGGGACTCGATCTGTGATTGACCATGTGCGATTCAGCCATCTTAACCACCATGCCACCAGCCAACCCTATTGCCCTAATTTTTTTTTTTTTGGAGAGGTTTTAACTATAAGGCATGTGCGCTCTTCAGAAAGAGACAGAGAGACAGAAAGCGAGAAATCACCCCCCAGGGGAGATGGCCACACCGCAGTCCCTTCTCCTCCATTCTCTTCTTGGGATCTTGGGCATGCACACACATGCACCCGGCGTGAGTTTAAGCCAGCAGGTTCAGGACTCGAACTGCAGTCGACTACATGGGAGTCCATTACGCCAGCTGCTGGTCCCGTATTGCCCAAATTTTTACCACTATCTCAGGCTGTTCTTCTTAGCACGTGCCAGAATCTCTATTTTTATTTGTTTCATTTATTGATTTATTTACTAGATGTTTACTGAGCCATGGTTGCTTGCTGGTGCCCACCTAATGCCCTGTAGACCCAATGGTTAACAAACCAGACAAAAATCCCTGCCCTGTGGAGCTGATATTTAGGGTAGACAGACAGGAAACATAAATACAAGGGGACTTCAAATGTTTGTGGGAAAATAAAATTAAATTACAAGCTTGCTTTGATGTGAAAAACTTGAAATCCATGCACATTTTTTGCATAATACACATTTCCATGAATTTTTGGAGATCCTCCCCCGGTATGTGTTATATGTGATATCAAGTAACGATATAATTAAGTAAGACAAGACTCTATTTTAAATAGAAATCTACAGATCCGTTTTGCTGCCTAAACATGTATTGGAGAAGATAAAAGTGCCAACAGTCCTCTTCCACAGGGAATCCTATGAGTATTTCTGCAATTTAGAAACAAAGGAAATATAGATTATAACGTTATTACCAGGACAGCAGGTGATTAAATAAAGCAGCCAGCCAGAATTGCTGGTTTCTTGGGGAGTTTGTTTTCACAGGATAACACAACACTGACGTCTGAAATCTTAGGCTCTTTAACAAGACCTCTTTGTTCAAAGCACACTTTCAAAAACAGGCTTATATTATCCGAGAACAAAGTACATTTGTAATGGATACAAATATTAACACACACCTTATCACCTCTAAAACAAAGCCAGTATTCTTAAGAAACTTCTGTTTTAACACCTGACCAAATTCTTTTATCTCCTTTAAATTTGTTAAACGGTGTTTCTCTGAATGCAGGAGAAATGAGGCATTGCCATCCCATCTTTCTTAGGCTCCTTTTTGTTAATTAAAAGATTCCTGATTATCAAGTGGACGCTGGAGTTTCATTAGGGTTTACTAGAAAACAAAATAGCAGGTCTGTGGAGCTCAGTTTTACCTGCATGAAAGACTGAAGAGAAATTATTAACAGTAAAATAAGGAGCATGTAGAATCATTTTCTCTAGATGAGATCTACAAAGGTCAGGAACTTGAGTGGTAGTTCTCAAAGTGTGACCCTCCCAGACCAGCGGCATCAGGGTCAAATGGGAGTTGGTTGGATGTGCACATTATTTATTAGGGGGGTTTTTGCCATCGATGTGTGTGTGCTCGCCAGACAGAGAGTGTGACAGTGAAAGGGAAAATGCGCAATCACTCCCTACTCTCCAGGGAGATGGCCACGCTGCAATCCCTTCTCCTCCGTTCTCCTCCTGAGATCTTGGGCAAGCACGCACACATGCCTGGCATGATTTTCAAGCCACGTGGTCCAGGACTTGAACCATGGTTGCCCATATGGGAGTCCAGTGACATAATCACTACACCATCTGCTGGTCCCCTGAACATGCGCATTCTTGAGCTCCGCTCCACATTTACCGAATCAGAAACTGGGGCAGGACCCAGTAATCTCCCTTCAGGTGATTCTTATACACACTAAGGTTTTAGAGCCACTGGGCTAGAGGATGACAGAGATGCCATAAAGAAGGATAGTTTGAGAAGGTCTCTTATTAGGGAGGTAAAATGTTTATAAGAGTGTTAAGTCTCACTCACGCCGGGCGCATGTGCATACGTGCCCAAGATCCTGAGAGGAGAACAGAGGAGGAGGGATTGCAGCGTGGCCATCCCCCCTGGGGGGTGATTTCTCACTTTCTGTCTCTCTCTCTCTCTCTCTGTCTGGCAAGCGCACGCACCCTAAAGCAAAAACCTCTCCAAAAAAAATAAAGAGTGTCAAGTCTCTCGAGATCTCTGTCTAACACCAAAAGCTATATCTGGGCCAACTGGTGGTGGGTCAAGGTGGCTGGATTCCATATGACCAACCAAGCAGTTCAAGTCCTGGACCCGACAGCTTAAAAAACACTCCAGGCGCATGTGTGTGCATGCTCAAGATCCTGAGAGGAAATGAAAGAGAAAAGATTGCAGTGTGGCCATCCCCCCTAGAGTGTGCTTTCTCACTTTTCCTCTCTCTCTGTCTCTCTCTGGTAAACACACAAACCGTATAACAAAAATTAGCAAAAAGAAAAGAGAAAAAATCACATCTTACATCTGAAAGGTTCTCAATAAACATCAAATAAACTGGTATAACCAAGCATCTACTGTATGTCAGGTACTATTCTAAGTACTTCACAAAATCTTTTGGAACCAGTAGGTGGGACAGAGGTTAAGGTGGCTGAATCCCATATGGCTGACTGGGGTTTGAGTTCCAGACCCAGTGGCTCAAAAATCACTTTGGGTATGTGTGCATGCATGCCCAAGAAATCCCAAGAGGAGAATGGAGGAGAAGGGATTGCCATGTGGCCATCCCGTCTGGGGGATGATTTCTCACTTTCTCTCTTTGTCTCCCTCTGGCAATTGCACATGCCTTATAGCAAAAACAATTTTTTAAAAAGAATTTTTAAAATCTGGGACCAGCAGTTAGCGTAATGGCTATGTCGCTGGACTCCCATGTAGTTGACCATGGTTCGCATCCTGGACCCGGTGACTTAAAACTCCCGCCAGGCGTGTGTGTGTGTGTGTGTGCCCAAGATCCCAAGAGGAGAATAGAGGAGACGGGATTGCGACATGGCCATCCCCCCTGGGGGGTGATTTCTCGCTTTCTGTCTCTCTGTCTTTCTGGTGAGTGCGCATGCCCTATGGCAAAAATCTATAAAAAAAATAATAATAATTTTTAAAATCTAAGGATTTTAAATTTTAGTTAGTTAGTTTTTAGTTTGGGGCCATGCTCATGGCCTAGCAGTTAAGGGAGCCAGATCCTACATGGCCAACCATGCAGTTCAAATCTCAGTAACTTGAAAAATACACCAGACATATATGCATGCATACCCAAAATCCCAACAAGATGGAGAAATGGAGGAAAAAGGATTGTGCGATGACCATACCAAAATTATGTTTAAAGTGTATTTTAAGTGTGCACACATGCACATGAGAGACCATCATGCCACCATCCTCCTTCCTCAGCCCTTCAGCTCTCCAAGATCTTGGGCACATGCTTACTTACCAGCATATTTTCAAACCAGTCTGGGAACCTGAACCCATAGTCAGCCACATGGCTTCCAGCACTGCACCAGCACTGCTACCGACTGCACCAACCTGGGCCTTTAAAAAAATATATTAACCCCTTGTCTTCGCAAGGAGTTAATAGTTGGAAGTGCTGGCTGAAGCTCATTTTACAGAGGAGGAAACAGGCTTACAGAGGGGGTTGTTACTTGCCCAAGGGTATACTGAGGGACCTGCCCCAGGCCCTGAAGGTGTCCCCAGTTACCTCCCTGCCCACCCCCCTCAGTGAATATCTCCAACTCCTTTCCGAATTCCTCCCCATGCTTCTGCCACTTCCCTTTCTCACTTCCCTTGTAGCTGACCTCCTCCTACCACGTGCTGACCACAGGGAACCACTTTCAGGAAAGAGAAGGACAGAGGTTAAGTCAGGATGGAGGATGAAGCAATTACCTCGATGCCCCCCCCCCACCTCATGAGGAGGGGCACACTGAGCATGCCACACTCATTTCATCCTTGTTCATTGTGGTAGAGACTATGATTATACAGATAGGGAAACTGAGGCTCAGAGAGGTTTAAGTAACGTGCCCAAGGTCCCACAGCTAGGAAGTTCATCTTGCCCCAAACTTCTGTGCTCTATTTCCCCTCAGTGAGAATTTGTCCAAGGAGCATTGATTGGGCACTGAAAAATTCCTAGGCGGAGCTTGAGGTGCTGGGAACATGGTAACAAATAAAACAGGACCCAGGGTGTGATGGGAAATGGGGAGGGGAGAGCAAAGGCAGAGGGGACAGGGGAGAGGTCAGAGCTGAAGAGGCCTGCATGAAACCCTCCCCTCCCTGCTACCCTTCACACTCCCAGTTCCTCCTGCCA
>NW_006203886.1:138469-142160 GCF_000334495.1 Tupaia belangeri chinensis
TCTTTCCCTGCTGACTGGTGGAGCAGGTCAGCCCAGATAAAGCCAGGCCTCCTGTCTGGCGGGGTGCAGGGGTGCAGTGTTCAACATGACCACCCAAGTGCAGGCCCCTGGGAGGCTGCTGCCACCACCGGTGCTACTGCTGCTGCTGCTCCCCCCGGCAGGCCTGCCAGCCACAGGTGAGTGGGTAAGGACCCAAACTGACACTGGGTGCCCAGGCCCACCACATTCCTGACCATGCCTCCCTCACCCCGACCCCATTACAGGTTCAGACCCTGTGCTCTGCTTCTCCCGGTATGAGGAGTCCGGCAAGTGCAAGGACCTTCTGGGGGGAGGTGTCAGTGTGGAAGACTGCTGCCTCAATGCTGCCTACGGCTTCCAGAAGCAGGGCAGTGGGCTCTGTCAGCCTTGCAGGTCAGTGGGAGCCTGGGGTGCATGGGAAGCCAAAAGAGCCGTCTGCTGAATGATACAGAACTGGGCTTTTTCTTTCTCTGGGCCCAGATCGGGCCCCAATCATGGCCATATCTCCAGGTTTCTCAACTTTGGCACTGTTGACATTTGAGACTGGAAAATTCTTCATTGTTGGGGGGGGGACTGGAGGGGGAGGGTGCTGACCTGTGCATCCTGTGCGTTGTAGGATATTTTGTAACATCCCTGGCCTCCCACTAGGTACCAGTAGCAACTCCTTCCCACAAGTTGTGCCAACCAAAAATGTCTCCAGGCATATCCAACTGTCCCCTGAGGGGCAAGATCTCCCCTGCCATAGCTTGCATGTATGGAGTAATTCCTACACTCTGGAAGTGTTGCAGGTGGGGCACAGCTCGGGTGTTTCTGAAGGTAACTCTAGTCCCCTAATTGTGATGACACTTCATATTTATTGCATGCTTACTGTATACAGACACATTGTGGGGGAGAGGGGTGGGAGAGAGAGATTGGGGGATTCTGAGGGTACCTTCTGGCCCCTAGTTATGATGACACTTCACATACATTGAGTGCCTTCTGCCTACCAGGCATATTGCAGGGGCAGCTTGAAGATTCTGATTCTCTAGTCTCCTAATCATGATTTCCAGCTTACTTGTATTGAGCCCTTGCCATATTTCAGATATACTTTCTTCTTTTTTTAATTGCCAGAGGGTTCATGTGCTTACCAGAGAGACACAGAGAAGGAGAGGGAGAAAGCACCTCCCCATTGGGGTGTAATCACACCGCAGTCCCTTCTCTTCCATTTCTCTGTCCTATCAGAATTTGGGGCATGCATGCGTTCACCTGCCTGGCATATTTTTCAAGCCACCAGGATCAGGATTCAAATCATAGTCAGCCATGTAGAATCCAGCTATCTTAACTGCTAGACTATAGGGTCAGCCCCCTAGATACACTGCTTAACTGTTTAGTGTATATTTTAGATACACTGTCAGGTTGGGGAACTTGGGGATTTTGTTTTTTTAATCGCCAGTGGGTTTATGTGCTCGCCAAAGAGAGGGAAAGGGATAAAGAACCCCCCAGTAAGGTGTGGTCACACCACAATCCCTGCTCCATTTCTCCAGCCTGTCAGGATTTAGGGCATGTATGCATACGTGCCCAGTGTGTTCAAGCTACTAGGGCTAGGATTCAAGCCACAGTAGCCATGTGAGATACATCTCCCTTAACTGCTGAGCCCAAGTTTAAGGCTTCTTGAAGGTAGCTCTGGGCCACTAGTCATGTCAGCAGTTCACATCTGTTTAGCATTAATGACATACCCATGGCTGTGCAAGGAGTTGGGGATAGATCTTGGATATTACTGAGGAGGCCTCTGAGCTCATTGGGATGATGGCATCTGTGTATTAAGCACGTCCTGTTTGCCTGCTACTGTGTAGGGTGGTGACGTGGTGGGCTTCTTTTTTTTTTTTTTTTTTTTTTTCAGCGAGATGCTATAGGGCACATAGACTCACTGGAGAGACAGACAGAGAGACAGAAAACAAGAAACCACCCCCCAGGGGGGATGGCCACACCACTATCCTTTCTCTTCCAATCTCCTCTCAGGATCTTGGGCACGCACACACACGTGCCCAGTGTGAGTTTTTAAGCCACCAGGTGCAGGACTCGAACTGTGGTCAACTATGTGGGAGTCCAGTGACATAGCTATTACGCCACTTGCTGGTCCCAACATGGTGAGTTTCTGATAGCAGTTTCAGGTCTCTAGTCCTTATATTTGCCTACTTCATGCCTGGCATGTCCTTGGGGAACTTCTAAGAGTAACTGCAGTTCCTTGATCATGAAGGTAAATGACATTCATCAAGCACTTTCTGTCTACTCACTTCTTCCTATTCAATTCCCCAATATCCCTAAGCGATAGGTACTCGTCGATCCATCCCACACACTTACCCAGCACTCCCTGCATGCCCACCCACACTCTAGAGTCCCACCAGCTCATGCTTCTGTCCATAGGTCCTCGCAATGGTCATCATGGTCTGTATGGGCTCCCTGCTCAGTGTCATGCTCTGAGGGCTCCCAACTGAGGCACCGTCGCTGCGTGGGCATGGATGGGCACTGCCCTGAGAAAGTGGCACCTGGTACCCTGGAGTGGCAGGGACAGGCCTGTGAGGACCAGCCATGCTGTCCGGGTGAGGAGGAGCAGCAGGCACTCCAGTTACCCTGCATGGGAATAATCTGCAGAGGCCCTGATGGCGGACCTGTGCCTGATGTTTATAAAGAACTAAGGAGGAGGCGGGTGTGGCAGAGGAGAGTGGTGGGAGGTAAGGTCAGAGAAGGGAGGGTAACTGACCCTTGTGGGCCATGGTAAGAACGTTGACTTTTCATCTGAGCCATTCACCTTGTGGACAAGGGAAAGATGTCCTCATCTAATCTGACTTGGGAGGAGACAGGCCACACATGGCAAGGGATGAAGCAGAGGGGCCCATGTGACAGGTTGCTACAGTCTTCCGAATGAGCAGTGATGGTGGACCAGCTGTGGTGGCAGAAGATCTGGTGACAGAATTAGCTGATACAGGGTGCATGAGAAGAAGAAAGGAGCCCTGACTAACACCCCATCTCTATCCGCTCCCCTTTGTCATCTCTTCCACAGAGATGGGTGGCTGGTCTGACTGGGGGCCCTGGAAGCCTTGCTCTGTCTCTTGCTCCAAAGGGGTCCGGATCCGCCAGCGAGCATGCAATCGCCCTGCTCCCAAGTGTGGAGGCCGCTGCCCAGGAGAAGCCCAGGAGTCCGAAGTCTGTGACACCCAGCAGATCTGCCCCAGTGAGTAAGGGTAGCCACAGGATACTGATGGCGACACCCAGGATGGGTCTGTGGGATTATAGCAGGGAACTGCCAGGACTTCATGCATGACCATACTGCACCCACCCCATTACAGCTCATGGGGCCTGGGCTGCCTGGGGACCCTGGAGCCCCTGCTCAGGCTCCTGCCAAGGTGGACCCCACGCAGTTGTGGAAACACGAAGCCGCACATGTTCTGCACCTGAGCCCTCCAAGCACCCTCCTGGGAATGCCTGCCCAGGATCAGCCTATGAACAGCGAGGCTGCACTGGCCTACCGCCCTGCCCAGGTACACAGGGGTGAGGTCTCTGTCATTGCCAGTGGGGCTCTTGATTTAGGGCACAGGTGCTCTGCTATCTCAGGGTGGAGTTCTTACACCATGTGACCACAGGGCCCTTCATTTGGAGACAGTCTGCCTCACGGGTCTAGTGGCTGGGGGGTGGG
>NW_006203886.1:142192-144231 GCF_000334495.1 Tupaia belangeri chinensis
TCCATCCCCCAACAGTGGCTGGGGGCTGGGGGCCATGGGGCCCTGTAAACCCCTGCCCTGTGACCTGCGGCTTGGGCCAGACCCTGGAACGACGGACATGTGATCGCCCAGTGCCCCAGCATGGGGGCCCCTTCTGTGTGGGTGATGCCGTCCGGACGCACATCTGTAACACAGCCACACCCTGCCCTGGTCAGAACCTCAGGATGTACCACTTCCATGCCCAAGCCCCTGCCTAGCCCTGCTGCCCAGTCCCCACTGCTGAGACCTTGTTCCGTACTCTAGCTCTTCCTTTCCCAGCCCCAGTGCCTTGGTTTCACCTCTGATCCCCTATACCCACATCTGATTGTCCCTACTCCCTCCCATAGCTTTCATTCCTTCCTCTGAACCCCCTTGCTGGTTCCCTGCTTTGGTTCAAGCCCTTGTTGCCCTGTCTCTGCAGTGGATGGAGTGTGGGGGGACTGGGGGGAGTGGAGCATTTGCACCCGCCGGAACATAAAGTCCATCAGCTGTGAGGAAATCCCCGGCCAGCAGACACGTTCCCGGAACTGCCTGGGCCGCAAGTTTGATGGACATCGATGTGTGGGGATACAACAGGACATCCGGCACTGCTACAACATCCAGCGCTGCGTGTGTGAGTGTCTCCACAGACTACGTCATGGGGGCAGGGACAACCCATGCAGGGGCGGGTGGTGCCAACTCTCTGCTGTTGGGCCCCATGTCCCTGCAGCTTCCCTTTCACCTCCCTACTCAGACCTTCAATTCTGACTCTCTGATCCCCTCCTCTCATTGCAGTGAAAGGCTCGTGGTCGGAGTGGAGTACCTGGGGGCTGTGCACGCCCCCTTGTGGACCCAATCCTACTCGCACCCGCCAGCGTCTCTGCAATGCCTCACTCCCCAAGTTCTCGTGAGTGAGGGGGCACAGGTTGTGCTTAGGAGGGGAAGATGATACTGAAGGCAGGAGGAGAGTCGGTTACCCCGAACCAGCAAGTCCGAGGTGCCTGCCTTGCCAGGTGCCATTTCTCAGCTGCAGGAAGAGGGAAGAAACTAAAGGAGATAAGAAAGAAGATATTGGGACCAGCAGTTAGTGTAACGGCTATGTCGCTGGACTCCCATGTAGTCGACCGTGGTTCCAGTCCTGGACCCAGTGGCTTAAACTCACGCCGGGTGCGTGTGCTTGCGCGCCCAAGATCCTGTGAGGAGAATGGAGGAGAAGGGATTGCGGTGGCGTGGCCATCCCCCCTGGGGGATGATTTCTCGCTTTCTGTCTCTCTGTTTCTCTCTGTCTTTCTGGCGAGCACACGCGCCCTATAGCAAAAACCTCTCCAAAAAATAATATACTGGGGGAAAATTCATAGCGCCCAATTCAATCCCTCCACCGGCTGCTCAGTCATTCTCCACTCACTCTGCCTTTCATGTGTCCTTTTACTCTGGCCTCTCAGTTACCCACACTTTTGAGTTGCTCATTCATTCAGCCTCTATTCCCTTACTCATACCTGCAGTTGTCCATGCCTCCATTCACCCACTGACATCTAATTGCCCCAGAGTACTCCAACGCCTTTTTGGCAATAGTGGTAGACACACAGAACCCAGACCCTTATGGATCCCCCAAGAGACCCAGGTGAGCAGGACCCTGACAGAAGGCATATGAGAAATGACTGGTGTATAAAAAAGTTTCTGCCACCTCAGCCTGGGCCCAGGAAGCTGATTGGATCTCCCTGGGCAGGTAAAGATCAGGATAGGCATTCATGCCATGAAGGCTGTGAGCAGAGTCCTGGACAAAAGTGATTGGCCACCCTAAGTGTTTCCTGGTGGCCAGAGTGGCCTAGGTGTCAGAAAGGGTTAAAATACTTATCCCCTGGGGGCCAGCAGGTGCCATAGTGGCTAAAGTGCTAGACTCCCTCTAGTCGACCGTGGTTCAAGTCCCAGACCCAGTGGCTTGAAAGTCACACCAGGCGCATGTGTGTGTGTGCATGCCCAAAATCCCAAGAGGAGAATGGAGGAAAAGGGATTGCGGTATGGCCATCCCCCCTTGGGGGGGG
>NW_006203886.1:144313-147927 GCF_000334495.1 Tupaia belangeri chinensis
TCATTCCTTTCTCACTTCCACTTACAGCAAGTGACTGGATTGCGTGGGCTGTTCCCAGCTTGTGGAAGGCCAAGGCCTACCATCTGGAAAGTGATCTCCCACTATGAGGTTTAAAATGGGTCCTGAAGATGAGTTAGAGGTGTTGAGTGGCGGCACAAAGGATGTGATTGAGTGAGAGACTAAATAGAGGAAGGACTAATTGAGAGGAGTGCATGGAACTCGCCTAGCAAAATAACCCAGGCAAAACCCTTTCTAGATATGGGAACCAAGTTTGGGTAAAGTGAGAGAGAGAGACTGGCTGGGGCAGGGATTTGAGCCCAACAACCAAGGCCTTGAGTGTGAGGACAAGACATTTGGGGTTTTTCCCCAAGAAGCAGGGAAGGGGGGGGGGGTTGTAGGCAAGAGAAAGTAGCTTATGTCAATAAGTAACGATTACCAGCATTTACTGAGCACTTGCTGTGTTGCCAGGTAGTGCTCTGATTTAATTCATTTATCCTCACTCAGCCCAGTGAGGTGGATATAAATAATATTATTCCTATTACTCCCATTTTGCAGACGAGATAAACCGGGGCATAGAAAAGAGAAATTACCCAATATTTTACAGCTAAAAAGTAGTGTTGGGGGGAACCAACAGTTAGTGTAATGGCTATGTCTCTGGACTCCCGCGGTTCGCTTTCTGTCTCTATGTCTGTCTGGCGAGTGCACGTGCCCTATAGTGGGGGAAAAAAAAAACAAAAAACCTCTCCCCCCGCAAAAAAAAAAGTAGTGTTGGGCACATGGTAGGTACTCTGAAACAGTTCATTGAATGCATTCTTTCCTTTCTTAAACTTCTTCCCTCCATTCTCTCCACCCACTCCCAATGCCCCAGGCCCACGGTTTCCATGGTCGAAGGTCAGGGCGAGAAGAACGTGACCTTCTGGGGTAAACCACGGCCACTATGTGAGGAGCTGCAGGGGCAGAGGCTGGTGGTGGAGGAGAAACGACCATGTCTACACGCGCCTGCCTGCAAAGACCCTGAGGAGAAGCCTTAAAACTTCTCCCTTCCATTCTGACCCCTGCCCTCCATCCAAGATCTCAATGAACCAGCCTCTTCAGGATCTTCTAAAATTCCTTAAAGGAGAGAAAGCAACCTATCCCCTTCCCCAACAGTGGGGAAACAGCATCTTCTAGGGCAAAAGGCACTGCATGGGCCAAGTCACAACTGCCTTCCACTGTGGCCATAGTTAGATATGAGAGAACAGACAGCCCCATCCTTCCTTCGCTGCTACAGTAACCTGAATGTCTAGGCCCCCAAACCCAGCTGGTGCACCAGGGCTGTCCAGCACGTCCCTCTGCAGAGCTCCGCGTTACGGGTTTCCTGATTGGCTACTTGTCCTGGCAGGCACTCCTTGGTTGGCCAGCTTGCTAGTTAGTTGCCTCATCCCGCCTCTTGAAGCTCTCCATGTTCCCACCCTGCTGGGCCGATTTCCCGTCAATCAAGAGCAAGTGCCATGGAGGAGTGGCCGGGCTTGGCACCCTGCTGCTGCAAGCACCTGCACCCACCCACTCTTAACAGCCCAGCTCCCACGCTGCAATTACCAGCGACAAATAGCTCCGCGAGGCGGGGGGCGGACCAAGGAAGTGCCTATGATGTTCTTTGAACTGGGGCAAGAGTAAAGAGAAGCTAGAGTTTGCATCTGCCTTAACTAGCCCCCAGGACAAACCCAGACACATTTCTTTAACATTTTTTCGTTCTCTTAACGTTTATTTGCGTCTACTGTATACTAGAGCTAAGTCCATATACGTAGGATGGAGGAAGGTTGGTAGAAGGAAAGGACCTCTGAATGAGGAGACAGACTCAGAATAAGTATTTCTTCCGTATGAACATTTTATTCAACACTTAACGCCTACTGTATACTAACAATAGTGCTGGACATCATGGGGAAAGGGAAGAAGAGGAATCAGAGCCATATCTCTACAGCGAAGAGAACAAACCCATACACCAGTGTGTTAGCCTTTGCTCCTTAGTTTAGCACTTAACTAAACGCTGAGTCCCTTGTGGTGAGAAGCATCATAGGAATCATAGTAATTATGGTAATAGCTAATACTTTGAAAGTACTTGTCACATGCCTACTAGTATTTTAAGGCTCTCCATAGCATGAACTCATTTAATCCACAACAAACCCATGAGGGACAGTATTCTTAATATCACCATTTTACAAAAAACAAAACAGGTTACAGACAGGTAGTAGGCAGCATGGCAGTAGCAGAGTTCAGGATTGCTGTGGGTGAAGGGGACCCCTCTGGGAATATTTGAGGGGGGGATTGGTGGCACTGGGAGTCTTGTCATCACACTCAACTTCTCTGGGTCGAGTTCCCCTTATCTAAAAATGAGCCAGTTGTTGGGGCCAGCGGGTGGTGTGGTAGTTGAGATGCTGAATTCCACATGGCCAACCCCAGTTCGAGTCCCAGACCTGTCACCTTGCTTTCTCACTTTCTCTCTCTCTTGCACACATGCCCTATAGCAAATTTAAAATTTTAAATAATAAAATTAAATAAATAATTGTTTTTTTAAAAAACTATCTTGTTGGGCCAGCAGGTGGTGTGGTGGTTAAGGTACTGGATCCCACATAGCCAACTCTGCAGTTCGAGTTGCAGATTCAGTGGCTTGAAAAAAGCACTGGACGTGGGACTAGCAGTTGGCATAATGGCTGTGTCACTGGACTCCCATGTAGTCAACCACAGTTTGAGTCCCAGACCTGGTGGCTTAAACGCATGCTGGGCACATGTGCATCCATGCCCAAGATCCTGAGAGCAGAATGGAGAAGGGATTGCAGCGTGGCCATTCCCCCTGGGGGGCGATTTCTCACTTTCTGTCTCTCTGTCTTTCTGGTGAGCACATGTGCCCTATAACATAAACATCTAAAAAAAAAAAGAAGAAGAAAGAAAGAAAGAAAAGAAAAAGAAAAACACACTGGATGCATGTGCATGTGTGCCCAAAATCCTGAAAGGAGACTGGAGGAGAAGGGATTGTGATGCAGCAATCCCCCCAGGGTGCTTTCTCACTTTCCCTCTCTCTGTCGCTGTCCCTGGTAAGCACATGAGCCCTATGGCAGAAATGAAGTGGAAGATGACTGTAGGTGTGAATTGTGTAGCACATATTTGTGTGTATGTGTGATATGCAGACCTGTGGGACTGTGCAAGAATAAAGATGTATTGAATTATGTGGAGTGTATATGAGTTTACAACTGTGTGTGCACACATTAAGTAACATGGATATATGAGCACACATGTGCACACAACACTGAATGTGAACATATGTCGGGAGCATGTGTTTGAGAGTCGTTGCTCTCAATGCACAACAAAGAAAATCATTCCTAGGGGCCAACCAGGGGCATGGTGGTTAAGGTGGCCAGATCCCACATGGCTGACTAAATGATTCAATTCCCACACCTGGCAGCTTGAAAAACACACCAGGCACAGTGCATTTGTGCCCAAAATCCTGAGAAGAGAATGGAGGAAAATGGATTGTGGCATGGTCACCCCCTCTACCTCGGGAGGTACGCTCTCTCCCTCTCTCTCTCTCTCTCGTGCACACCTGATAGCAAATTTAAAAAGAAAATAATTCTTGGAGC
>NW_006203886.1:148017-150236 GCF_000334495.1 Tupaia belangeri chinensis
TCATTCCTCTATGAAACAATCTATAAAAAATTAATTTCTGAAAATCGAGCCACCAGAAAAAGGGGAATGATGCTGGAGGTCACACATACTAAGAAATCTGGGAACAGGGCTGCTAAGAAGAGGCTCAGTCGGGAGACAGACTCTTAAGGGGCCTGAATTCAGGCCCAGAGGAGCCAGAAAGGTCTGTAGACTCGCAGCTGCTCCTGTTCCCCAGAGAGAACATCACTGCTGACATAGCTTGTTTGTTTCTGTTGCTGAGCAAAAAAACTGCAAGAACATACTTTGAAATGTTGGAAAATACCCCATTTGTGGGGAGTTCCCCATCTGGGGAAAGTTGGGATTTGGAATGCCACAGAGGGCATCCTGGAGGAAGGAGGACAGAGTAGCCAAAACAAAGGCCTGGAGGTGTAACTGAAACTGGCTGTGATGGAGAAGGGAGTAGAGGATGGTTTGGGAAGTGTTTTGCTTGGGGGCTGTGGGAGCCTTGGGAGAGGGAATGAAATCTGAGAGGGCAAGAGGGCTTCCTGGAGACTCTGGTCAAAGGCAGCCCTTGACAGACAGAGAGAAAAAAAGAGGTTACTTCACATGTAAAAATACAAAGGTTGTCCCTCTCCTTCCTCTTTCCTTAAAGGTGAGGCCTGTTATCATCCCCTGTTGCATGGGGGTGGGGGATAAGTCACTTTCCATAGGGAATGGTGGAGGCCCAACTTGAGCCCAGGCACTGTGACCCTACACTACTACTGCCTTGTTTAAACCAATGATTTAATGAATAAAGAATGAACAAATGAATAAGTGTATAATTCATCTGAAAACCCTACAGACAAAAGAGGCCCCAAATCTACCTACTTCTTGCATATCTTCTGCCACCTCACTTGGTACCATCGTTGTTCACTATGGCTGAGGCCGTACCCAATGTGGCCCCTGCTAATCTCTCTGCCTCCATCTCCCCTCACTTTGTTCCAGCCACATTAGTACTGGCTGTTCCTCCCTCCTGGTGCATTCTTAAAAAGAAAAGAAATGTATGGAGTGTAAAGTGAACATAACTCCTTGGGAATGAATTGGAGTTGCCAGATTCCCTCATGTATAAAATGGAGATTATATCATCTGCTCCTTAGCATTGTTGTTGTGAGAGTTGTATGAAATAGTGCGTGTGAACAGCTTAGTTAAGTGTTGGGTACAATCAGTCAATAAATGACTATTTATGGGTTTGTACTTTTATTGTAGTCAGCATTGTGTGTGTATCCTGGGATGGGCCTGCCTCCATCTGTGGAAAGTTCTCGAATGCAGGGGAGACAGTCACGTGTACTATGGCATCAGGTGGTTATTGTGGGTTGGGGCTGTCCAGAGTGAGGAATGGAGGCATTTAGACTGACCGCCTGGTGGTGTGGACACACATCAATATTGGAGCTTCAGGAACAATGACTGTATTGAAGATCTAGCTTCTCCAGGATCTTCTGTGGGTATGTTTTGTCTGGGTCTTCAGGCTCATGTGAGTGACCCTGGGCCTCTGTGTATTGGTGTGTTGCTTATGTGTGTATGCAACATGCCCATGTGTGCTACCCAGGACTTGTATGTCTATATGCTTGTATATCCAGATCCATGTGTTTTCTGTCCGTACACACCCCCATGTGTTTCCTTACTTTTGTATGTGACTATATACATTTCCACGAGTGTATCATTTTCTTTATGACTCCAGTCTCCCTGACACCAAAGCAAGAGCATGTACACCATCCAAGTGTCCACCTCGGATTGTCTGATGCTGTCTACGCCACCCCCCCACCCCCTTCTCTCTGCCTAGCTGAGCTTGAGTGGACGTGGGAGACTGATCTCCTCATGGGGCTCTGTGTGTGACCTCACCCCTCGCTCTCAGGGGGTTAGTTTTCTACTTTTGGGTCTCTGAGTGTGTTTTCACCCCCATCCCCAAAATACCTTCTGTGGCTAATATCAACACTAAACCGAGTTTCTGCGGAAGGCCCTGCATGTGGGTGCGAGTGAGTGTGAGGCCTAGGATGAGGTGGGGTGGGGGTGCCAGCCTGACAACTGACCCGCCCCTCTAGGCAAGCACCCCACCCCCACCCCCCAAATTGCGCATCCCCTCTCTGAGGCGGGGGAGGGGAATCAGGATGCGGCGTGGCGCGTGCGCACTGCCAGCTTCAGCACCGCGGACAGCGCCTTCGCCCCCGCCGCCGGCGCGCGCCACCGCCACCCCAGCCCTGAAG
>NW_006203886.1:150690-174596 GCF_000334495.1 Tupaia belangeri chinensis
GGCGCAGGCCGCGGGGGTGCCGCCGCCAGGGTGCTGCTGGTCATCGACGAGCCGCACACCGACTGGTAAGCCACTGCCGAGGACATCTCCCCGTGGGCCTGGGTCCCCAGATCGTTCTGCAACGAACGAGCAATTATCGAGCGCCGCTTGTATGCCTGGCATTCAGCCCTCTGCCCAAATGCTTTTCCTTTAAATTATTATGCTAAGTGCTTCCAGTGTGTCCTCTCCTTGCCCCCTCTTCCCCCGCAAGCCTCCGATGGATATGGGGAGCAGTTATTGGGTGCCTGATGTGTACCTTGTCCCCTATCTCCCTCCTCAAAAGCCTTTAGCATTGATATATCTTGTGAGCCTTTGAGAGCCTAATGTGCCCTGCTTCACCTACCCCTAACCCTCGCCCCATATCCTTGTCCTGTAATGGATCTTAGGAGCATTTATTGAGTACCTATAGTAAGCCTCATTGAATAGCCCTTCCCCAAGGCCTTTGGCTTCAATGAAATTTGTGAGCATTTTTTGAGAGCCTGTTCTGTGTCCTGTTCTCCTCAACCCTTGACCTAAGGCCTACTCCCTAATGGATCTTGTGAGCATGTACTCAGTCGGTGTTATGTGTCCCACCTCAGACCTCTCCTCAAAGACCTTTTAAACTACTCAGTAAACATTGTTTGAGTGCCTGCTATGTATACTATCCCAGCTTCTGGCCTAAAGTTTTACCCTTAATGAGTCCTGTGAACCTTGCCTGATGCCTTCTGTGTGCCCCAACTCCAGGCCTTCTCTCCGAGAGTCTTTTTCTCTAAAGGATCTAGAAAGCATTTATTATTAAGTGCCTGATATGTGCCCCATCCCCAAACCTCAAATGATTTTCCTCCAGTGAGTTACATGAGCATATTTGAGCCTACAGTGTGTGACTCATCTTCAGACTCTCTCCTCAAACACCTTTTCCTACACTGGATGCAAAAAGCATTTATTGAGTGCTTTCTGTATCCTACATTCTCAAGCTATCTCTTCAAAGGCCTTTCCTTTGGTGAATCCATCTAGTACTTATTAGCTGCCTGTAGTGTGAGCCTTCTCTAAAGATTTTTTCCTCCAATATATTCAGCAAGCATGTATTGAGTGTCTGGTGTATACTCCATCCCCCAAATCTTTCCCCAATGCCCTTTCCTCCAGCAGCTTCAGTCTGCCTGTATTGAGCACGGTCTGCATGACCCAACCTTAGACTTCTCCAGAAAGACCTGTGCCTCCAGTTAATCCAGTACATAGGTGTCTAGCACTTGCTTGCTAGACATCTGGTTGCACCATTTCAATCACTTTCCAAAGACTTTCTGTTTTAATCACTTCTCGGAGTATTTATGGAGCACCTGCTGTGTGCCTGATTCTGGACCTTTTCCATGAAAGCCTTTCCTCCACAGATGAAGAATCAAGCTTACATAGATCAAGCATCTGCATCCCCATTCCCCTTGTCCAAAGAGCTTTTCCTCCAAGCATCTGGTGAGCATTTGTAAAATGATTGTGTGCCCTTCCCTGGCAACCCCCCCCCCAGGCCTTTTCTTGTTATGAATCTAGTGAGCATATATTTCATGTCTGCCATGTATGCCATTCTAAACTTCTTCCCCCCAAAGATTGTTTTCTCCAATTATTCCCATGAGCATTTATGGAGTGCCTTCTGTGTATTCTGTGTTCACACCTCCTCCCCAGAGTTCTTTGCTTCCAATAGATCCAGTGAGCACATACCCAGTGCCTGTGTGTAGGGATACATTTACTTTCACTACCTGTAGGAGAACCTGCCCCAATCATAAGGACTTTCCTCCCCAAAGTCCTTTTCTTTGATAAATCCAGAGCCCAATTTATAAGGGTTACCCCTTTCCTACTCCCTTCAGTACCCGTGGATTCCTTCTCCCAACCTTAAGTCCATTCCCCAAAAGAACTTTGGCCTATTTATGGGGGTGAACACATATTGAGCAGCTATTGTATGAGTTACTCTCAACTTCCCCTTTCCGAGTCTCTAGAAGTTCCTGCCCCTGCTTCTCTCCAGGGATTACTTTAGCCTAAAGTTATTGAATATCAGCAGTTTACTAGTTAGATCACCCCATGTCCCAGGAACCCCTACCCAGCAGCCTTTATCTCTATCCAGAGACACTTGCTCATTCTACAGATGTTTATTGCATACTTCCCATGTGTCAAAGTGTGGGAGGCATTTATTAAGCACTACTATATACTAGTAAGAACCCTTGTTCAGTTCCACTCCCTTCTAACCCCAACCACCCGTGAGCTTTGTTAAACCTTTTCCTCCATTCAACCCTGCAATCACTTCTTTACATTTTATGTATTTATTTCTCCTGAGAGAGAGGGAGAGGGAGACGAACTCCCAACAGGGTCCTCAGGCGACTATACACGCCCAGCTTCTACTAGCCTTGATCACGGCACACATGTTCCCATACTCAGCACGTAGAAGAAGGTTCTGGAATGCAATCTGAGGACCCTCCCATGTGGATCCAGTTACATTACGATTGTGCTAACACCTGGTCCCCCACAATCATTTAAAGAGCATTTATTGTACACTCCTAAGAATCCTGCCTTCCACACTCCACAGTCCTATGAAAGCTCATAGTGTGCAGTTTTCCATTTATTCTGGCTAGGCCTCCTCTCCTACTTAGTTGCTATTTCTCATGGTGCCCCTTCCTCCCAATTATTCCAAAAATCACTTACTAATTCCTTACTGTATTCTGTTCAAACAACCACATTCCCATCCCTTCAGCAGACTTCTCCACTTTTTTCTCCATCGATCTGTAAAGCATTTATTGAGCGTACACTATAATTCCTTCACCCGCGTCCACTCACCAAGGTCCCACCTTCCTGACTAAATTTCCTACATTGAAATCAGCAAACGTTAATGAGGTGCCTGCTAGACCACCTTTCTTTTTTCTTTTTTTCTTTTTTTTCTGGAGAGGTTTTTCGCTATAGGGCACGTGCTCTCGCCAGACAGACAGAGAGAGACATAGAGACAGAAAGAGAAATCACCCCCCAGGGGGGATGGTCATGCCGCAATCCCTTCTCCTCCATTCTCCTCTTGGGATCTTGGGCATGCACGCACACACGCCCGGCGTGAGTTTTAAGCCACTAGGTCCGGGACACGAACCGCGTTCGACTACGTGGGAGTCAGCGACATAGCCATTACGCTAATTGCTGGTTCCCTAGACCACCCTTCTTAAGACTTCCCTTCTCCACTCTGATCCTTCAGGTAGGTTCTTCACTGCATTTTCCTTCATTCCGTCAAGCATCTACAGAACACTGACAAGTCCCTTCTCTTTTCCATAATTGCAAGTCCAATGTTTTTCATTTTTTCTTCTAATCTGTCCAGCACCTGCTGACACCTCATTAAGCACCTGCTGAATTCAGTAAAGATTCTTCCCTTCCCTTTCTGCATCCCAGAAACCCTCTTTTATCTCACCAATTGCAGACATTCTGAACCATGCAAACTTTTGAAATTTCAGCCTGGAATCAAAGAATTGTACAGACTCTGCAATGGAATGTACACCTAAATACAATCTGATGCCTTTCCTGTTAAACTTCACCACTCCCAATCCTGCTTCCATGGTTCATAGTTGCAAACAATGAGTTGAAACTCATCTCCACCCTTTTAAGACAGTTCAGTACAGTGTTTTTCAAACTGTGGATCCCTTGGCATAAGAAACATGAAGTGCCCAGGTAGCAATCATAGCATAGAGTTCAGTGGGATCCTTGTCATGCCCCTGGCTGCTGGAAGTGCAAATTCTTTTTTAAAAATCATTATTTACTTAATTGTATTTATTATTATTATTATTATTTTTATTATTTGACTGGGGGACAGGGGAGAAAGTAATAAAGCCAGCCACCATGTCCAGGACTCAAACTATGCTTGGCCATGTGGGATTCTAGCACCTTAACCACCAGACCACCTGCTAGCCCCACAGGAAGTGCAAATTCTAAAGGTGGATCTCTGGAATTGTTGGTAAACTGGGCCACTCCTACTGTAACCTGTGTGTTTCCAGAGCTGGGTGTTCTTCCTATTAGAAGCAAAGTGAAGGGACCAGCAGATGGCGTAATGCTTACATCACTGGACTCCCACATAATCCACTGCAGTTCAAGTCCCAGACCTAACAGCTTAAAATTCATGCTGGTCACATGTGTGTGCATGCCCAAGATCCCAAGAGAAGAACGGAGAAGAAGGGGGATTGTGACAATCCCCCCTGGGGGTGATTTTTCACTTTCTGTCTCTCTCTCTCAAGCGAGCACACGTACCCTATAGCAAAAATCAACACCTCTCTCAAAAAAAAAAAAAAAAAAAAAAAAGAAGAAGAAGAAGCACAACACACACAATGGTCATTGATTTAGGCTTTCTGCTGTGTTTTGGAGAACGGTACCCACTCTTGCATGGTATTACTCCCAAGCTGTGGCTTATGACCAACACTTCAATTTATTTAAGAAGTAGGACAGGGGACCAGCAGATGGCATAGTGGTTATGCTGCTGGACTTCCACATGGCCAATCTCAGAGTCCTGGACCTAGTGACTTGAAAATCAAGCTGGGCATGTGAACGTGTGTGCCCAGGATCCCAGGAGAATGGAGAAGGGATTGAGGTATGGCCATCCCCCTGGGAGGTGATTTCTCACTTCTCTTCCACTGTCTCTCTCTCTCTCTCTCTGGTGGGCACATGCACCTTAAGGCAAAAGACTCTTAAAAACAAAAAGAAGTAGGATAAATGAAAATAGAAACTAATGGAGTATATTACATATGTTAAGGAGACCTGTTGTTTAGCAAAACTGTATTCCAATAAGATGTAATTTTTAATATATACTACATAATACTCGTGTTATATAATAGCTTTATAGTATATGATACATCTATTGGGTCATCAGGAAAGTCATGCTTTGTTATGTTTTCTTTTTTATATAAATTTTATTTTTTATTATTATTTTTCAATTTTACCAGAGAGAGAGGGAGAGGGAAAGTGAGAAAGCAAGCCACCAGGTCCAGAACTCGAACCACAGTCAGCCATGTGGGAGTCCAGCACCTCAGTCGCTATGCTGCCTGCCAGTCCCTCTATATTTTCCTATGCAAAAATGCATTGTGACTTTTCCGACGACCCAATATATGTGTATGCTTTCCTTCATGAAGTGGAATAAAATAGAATAGGAAATATCAAACTGCATCACACATAGTAAAGGTAATTGTTTACTGAAACTTTCATTCTAATTATGTAAGTATATTTATATACATTCTATTATACATTCTGGATATATGGGGGGCCCTCAAAAAGTGCATAGAAATGCAAAATTATGAGTGGGTTAAATTTATTTTTTTTCTGTCAGAGTGTGGATGTGCTCACCAAAGAAAGATAGGCGAAAGCAACCCCTGATGGGGCATGGTCATGCTACAATCCCTTCTCCTCCATTCTTGCATCCCATCAGGATTTTGAGCATACATGTACATACACCCAGCATGTTTCTCAGGCTGCTGGGGCCAGGACTTGAGCCACCATAGGCTATGTGGTATCCAGCTCCCTTAAGTACTGTGCCATGGGGTCAGCCCTCAAAAAAATTTTGCACCAAAATAAACTTCTACTTTAATTTCATTTTTCCATGAACGCTTTGAAGTTCCTTCATATATACACATAATATGTAATATATAACACTTCATATGTTATCTGTTATATTTTCTGTATAACATGTGTGTCTTACATAATATATATCTCATATATAGGGTGGGTTATTATGTAAATGTGTATACAGTGGATTACATAAACTATATTTCTTACTGTGGCTTCTTTTCTTAGATAGACTTTCCTGGAAGCAGACCCTGAGACTGAGATTTGTGTACAGGAAATTTATTGGGGCAAGCTCTTGGGAACCACACTTGTGTGGGGGCGGTTCCTGAAGAGAGCAGGATTGAGCAGAGGGAAAAGTTAAGCTGTGATGCAATCACAACATAGGTCTCAGCCTATCCTTGGGAAACTCTGGCACTGGGATGGGCCTTCAGAGTTGTCCCAGTTGAGGCGGCGTGGCCAGGCTTGGTATTCCTCCATCAGTCAGTCATTGGTATAGACTGCCCCCTGGGAAGAAGCATAATCTTGGGTAAGGCAAATCACTTCTGCAGAAGTCAGTTCCCAGTGAAGGGCACACCTGTGAGGTTTTCTCAGGAGCTGGGGGACAGATGTTAGAGCCTGAAGTTGGGGAGGTAAGGATCTGAGAGGAGCACACAGCCCACCCTTTGTACTACCCAGATACACTTGATAGCCTTTCCAGGACTCTGATTGACCTTTTTTTTTTTTCTGGGGGAAACTTAAAAGAGCACAGTAGTGAGACAAACTATGACCTCTGCTGTCACAGTTGATTTTGAGAACATAAATGATAGTCATTGTCTCCTTTCTCTACTAGACATTCTAGATTTCCCTCGTCCTCAGCTGGTATTTCTATTGATCTCAGCAGCTTACCTGGTGGGTGATTCATTCCCTCATCATTGAGGGATCCCTGAACCTTTGGTCACCATGCCCTTCTCAGGGTATGGCTGCTGTACTTGTCCATTTACCATCATAGTTGAGTAAGGAGTACCACTAGATGCCCAAGCTGATCATGTGGGTGCCAAACATACTCCTCCCTGCCCCCACTGTGTAGCAACAGTTCTGCCTCCTCCTAATGATCAGGGACATATCCCGTGCCAAGACAATGACTCCTCTTCACATCCCTTGGCATGAGAAATATGAAGTGCCCAGGTGGAAATTATAGTATAGAGTTTAATAAGATCCTTGTCATGCCCCTGGTAGCAGTTCCCCTTAGCAAACCAGGACCTTTAACTTTGCAGAGCCATGAGGGAAGCAGAAGCACAAATTCTTTTCTTTTTTTTTTTTTTTTTTGGAGAGGTTTTTGCTATAGGGCGCATGTGCTCGCCAGACAGACAGAGAGAGACAGAGAGACAGAAAGCGAAAAATCACCCCCCAGGGGGGATGGTCACGCCGCAATCCCTTCTCCTCCATTCTCCTCTTGGGATCTTGGGCACGCACGCACACGCACCTGGCGTGAGTTTTAAGCCACTGGGTCCAGGACGCAAACTGCAGTCAACTACGTGGGAGTCCAGCGACATAGCCATTACGCTAACTGCTGGTTCCCCAAGAAGCACAAATTCTAAGAGTGGATCACGGGGATCGATGGTAAGCTGGGCCATTCCTACTGTAACCAGTGCGTTCCCAGAGCCATGTGTTCTACCTATTAGGAACAGCACGCGCAGTGGTCATTAATTTAAGCTTTACACTGTGTTTTGGAGGATGGTGCCCATTCTAGCAAAGTATCATGTTCAAACTGGCATTTTAGCTGTGGCTGCAATAAATTGTTTCATCTGTCTCTCAGGCCAGCAACTTTAGGGTGATGTGATATGTAATCAATTCCATGGTCATGGTCCCACTTTTCCCCTTCCTTTACTTTGCATTCTTTTATTTTGCTGTAAAACATGCCCTTTGGATAGGATCCCATGCTGGTGGATCAAACATTGTGTCAGCCCTTGGACAGTGATGTTGGCTAAGACTATTGGTCAGGAAAAGCAAATCCATATGTGGAATATTAAAGTGAAAATAGACCACTACTCTACTGGAATAGTGTCAGGGCCCAATGTAGTTAGCTTGCCACAAGAGGATGGTCTTCTTAAGTGATAATGTCATATCAGGGGCTCAGTGTTGGTCTCTGTTGCTAGCAGGTTGGACATTCAGCAGTAATGCTGTTGGTCCCACATATAGCTTCTATCTCTGCTGCTATTGCCTGGTAATTCATGTGCCCATCTGCTAACACTGGGGTGGCTGATTAGAGAGGCTGGCTGACATCATCTGACTGACTCATTCTGTCTACCTGGTTGCCTAGCATCATGCCCATGGCGGATGCTGTCTGGTGGGTGTTAACACACAATACAAAGATCTTCACTCCTCATTTTTTGCCCACTCCCATATGTCCACCCACATTTCTATATCCCAAATTTCTTTTCCTGATCTTCCAATCTGTTTCTTTCCAGGCCTGTGACCATCAGCCAAGCCATTCACCACGACTCATAAGTGAACATATATTCTAATCTTGAGCCACTTCTCCTTCCACATAGACTAGAGGGCCAGGTGCACAGCCTGAAGCTCTGCCCATTGGGAGCTCTGCTGTTGTCTTTCAAGGTCATTCTAAGTGGGACAATAATGCAGCCACTGTCCGTTTTGGGCTTCTGCCCACATACCAATACAGCCCATTTGTGAGCTAGGCTTAAGCTTTTTCCTTTTTCATCAGCTGATTATAAGAAGTTCCCTTAGCTGAGGCAGAGGCACTGGCACAAGAGTTGAAGACAGGAGGACCTGTGGAACTTGCTCATGTGGCTTGCTGAGTCCTGTGTGGGCTCAATCTTGCCTGCTGGGCCCACCTGACTTTATTAATTGGTGGGTCTAGCAGGACCCAGCTCATAATGGCAGTTCTGGATGCAGTCACTTGGTGCCCTGTGGTCAAGCATTCTATCTTTATCAGAGCCCAATACCACAGCAAGATGTTTAACAAAAGAAAATTTCTCTGCTCAGATGGCATGACCTCACCCCAGAATATAACTGGTGGGTTTTCCAGAATTATGTAGTATATCTCCTCTATCATGTCAACGTCTTTGAGCCCTTTGAGCTTTCTCTCTGCAATCTGCCATGGAAGTTCTGATATTTGTGCTTCATTTAGTGTGAGCCATTGTTTTCTCCAAGCTTCCTCAAAGAGTCATCCTAGCAGTGTGTTAGTAATGGCACCTAGAGTTCTTGCCAGGGTTTTAAGTTCTGTATCCTGAGAAAGTATTCCAACCCCATGTCACACTCCCTTGCTCCCTCAGGGCCCAATCCCATGCATAGTTTCCCAGCTCCTGCCAGTACACATTAGCTAGATTCTTCCATTTGTTCTGTTTCGTTCCTCTCCTTCCTTTGCAAGCCTAGAACTTCTCTAATCAGGTTGTGCTAAGACTTGGCCCTAGTTACTGGTCTGGACCAAGTGAGGGAGGAGAAGTGAGGATAGATTCTGAGAAGGACAGGCATTGTCTTCTAAGGCACATGCTTCATTTGAGGCTTCTGCTTATCTTCAAGTAGGGGGAAGGTCTACATTCTAACAAAGGGGAGTGGTCTACTCCTGCTAGCTCAATGTGTTCAGGTGAGTCTTTAACTGCATCTGCCCCATCCCAAGACTCAGGGCCCCACTTCTGTCCTATTAGGGCCCTGAGCATAGCATAGGAGATATGCTGGGCCTGAGAAATCAACCTTATTTGATGTTCTGCCACACTTGCAATTAAATATTGAGTAGTCTTCCTCTCTGACTGTAGGAGATTGGGGTTTCCTTAAGGAGATGGGGTTGCCAGGGAAGTCCTCTGTCTTTCACATTTTGCCTTGAATTGGTTCTTATCCACCATGAGCATGTCAGATCTTTCTTTAGCTAGTGAAAGGTATTTAGGGAATAGTCACCCAAGTCTGGTTACCATTTCCCTTACACCTCTCAAGTGACAGAGCTACTTCACCAGCTGGTACATTCCCTTCCAGCAGAATCCTATTACAGTCCACTATCAGGAAAAGCCACTGCTGCTCCCAAACCCCAGGGTCCTGCCCTGTGATTCTCCCACTTGAAAGAATTAGTTACAAATGTCATCTTTTCCCACTCTCAATATCTCCAGTGTCATAGGATTTACCAAATTATATAGGCATCCTGCTTGTGCCATAACCAGAGCCTGCCGCAGGGTGCTTTGCATCACTACAGCATGTCAGGGATGATCAGTACACCACCTCCCATCACTGATGGATCCTCTGCTGACCCAGCTCTAACTGCATTAGTCTTCTTCTTCTTTTTTTTTAAAGAGAGATTTTTGCTATAGGACACATGTGCTTGTTGGAGAGACAGAGACAGAAAGTGAGAAATCACCCCCCAGGGTTGATGGCCATGCCACAATTCCTTCTCCTCCATTCTCCTCTTGGGATTTTGAGAACACACACATATGCACCCAGCATGAGGTTTAAGCCATTGGGTCCAGGACTCAACTCACATGGGAGTCCAGAGACTTAACCATTATGCTATCTGCTAGGTCCTGCATTAGTCTTCTTCGAAGCTTGACTTCTGTGACCCACTGTTTTAGGTTGGCTTCCCTGGAAACAGACTTGGAGACAGAGGTTTGCATGAAGGTTGCTTCTTGGGGATGACCTTTAGGATCAATTCTGTGAGGAGAGTAGGGTTGAGCAGAGGTAAAGGAGGGCCCATGATGTGGTTGTGTCAGAGGCCTCAGCTGATCCAAGAGGGAACTCTGGAGCTGAGATAGTCCTACAGAGTCAGCCCAGATGGAGACAAGGGGCTGGCCTTTGTAGCCACTCAGAGACAAGTGATAGGGCATGGGCTGTCCTCATGAAGTAAATGTAACCTTGGATGAGGCAGTTTCCTGTGACAGAAGATGATTCTCAGTGGGGATGCAACCAGAAGCTGTCAACTGCTGATATTCAAGGTACATTGGCCTTGAAGAGGAGGTCTAAACAGGACACCACAGTATCCATTATATTCATGGTCAGAAAAGTTTTTAAAACAATAATATACACTGATCATCCTCATTCACTAGTTTATAGGTGAAAAATATGCAAGTCTGAGAAAGATTCTCTCAACACCTGTGAGGGGATAGTGTCAGTGATGGTATGTATGTGTATGTGTATGAGAGAGAGAAAGGAAATAGCTGTACATGAGGTCTCACATATGCCAGTGAAGTCACCCGGGCCCGTTTGTGCAATGTTTAGGTGTTAAAGGCTCTGACTGTGTACATGTTAGTGACCAGTGGCCCTAGGAGTATCTCCTCCCCTTATTCCCCTTCCATGAGAAATCTGATTTGGGATGAATGTCCTTCTGTGGAGAAGCCTGCCAGGTAGAAATCCTGGGCCTGGGAGCTGGCAGGTAGCATGGTGGTTAAGGGCACTAAACTCCCACATGGCTGACTTTGGTTTAAGTCCTGTGCCTGATGGCTTTCTCTCTCTCTCTCTCTCTCTCCCCTTCTTCCTCTCTGGTCAAATTAAAGTAAATAAAGTTAAATAAAATAATTCTTAAAAAGAAAAAAGGAAATCCTGGGCCCAGGAGAGGAGGCAAGAGGAAACCAAGCCCAGCTGGGGATGGGCCTAAGGACAATGATTAACAGTTCTTCTTTTTTTAAAATTAATTTTCTTATTTACATTTAATTGTCATAAATCTTCATGACATACAATATGGTTTTTCAAAGCATGCATGCAGCACATGATAATCCAATCAAAGTTATTACTATTTACACATTTTCTTTTTTTTAATTTTATTTATATTTATTTATTTATTTATTTTAATTTGACCAGAGAGGACTAGAGTGAGAGAAGGGAGAGGAGAAGTGAGAAACCAAGCCACCGGGAATCAAACCACAGTTAGCCATGTGGGAGTCCAGTGCCCTTAACTACCACACCACATGCTGGCCCCAACTATTTACACATTTTCAACATTTTTTTGTCTGTTAAATGTTTTTGCTGAGCCCCTCTCACCCACCCTCTACAACCCACCCCCTCCCATATAGTCTCTGATATCTACGCTTGTCCTCCCTACTGTTATGTCTTCAAATCTTTCCATTTTTGCCATAGAGTGTAGACATATGGTATATATTGAGCAGGAACATACTGTATGTGTTTTTCATCAACTTATTTCATTTCATATTAAATCTTCTAGATTCATCCACTTTGAATCAAATGATAGAATCTCATTATTCTTTATATCTCAGTAATATTCTATTGTGTATATGTGCCACATTTTTCAAAATCCAGTCATCAATTTTGGGGCACTTAGGTTGATTCCATGACTTAGCAATTGTGAATAATGCTGCGATAAAACATGGAAGTGCAAGTGTCTTTTCAATTGAGTATTTTCCTATTCGTTAGGTAAATTACAAGAAGAGAAATTACTGGGTCATGTGGTAGTTCTATTTGTAAAATTTTGAGGAATATCCATATAGTTTTCCACAGTGTTTATACTAATTTACATTCCCACCAGTAATGCAGGAGTGTTCCTTTTTCACCACAGCCTCAACAGTACTCATTCTTTATTTTTTATTCATTTATTTATTTTTTAAATAATTATTTTATTTAGCTTTATTTATTTGTTTATTTTCATTTGACCAGAGAGGGACAGAGTGAGAGAGAGAGAGGAGAGAGGGAAAGCAAGAAAGCAAGCTGCCAGGACTGGGACTCAAACCACGGTCAGCCATATGGGAGTCCAGTGCCCTTAACCACCATGTCACCTGCCAGCCCCGTTTATTTATTTATTTATTTTTTACCATAACCATTCTGACTGGGGTTAAGTGGCTTATTATTATGGTTCTGATTTGTATTTCCCTTATGATAAGAGATGTTGAGTATTTTTTCATATGCTTTTTGGCCATTCATATGCCTTCCTTTGAGAGTTGTCTGTTCAGCTCATTTGCCCATTTTTTAGTTGGATTATTATTTTTTCTGCAGTTGAGCTACTTGAGTCCTCTATATATTCTGGCTATCAAATCCTTATATGAGGCATAGTTTTTAAGTATTTTCTCCCACTCTGTAGGTAATCTCTTCACTCTCCATCACCAGACAAGGGCATAACAAAAACAGAAGACTACAGACCAATATTCCTGATGAATATAGATGAAAAAAAATATCAACAAAATACTAGCAAATTAAATCTAACAACACAGTAAAAAGATTAAATACCATGACCATGTAGGTTTTATTCCAAGGATGCCAGGATGGTTCAACATATGCAAAACAATCAATGTAATACATCACATTAACAGAAGGAGAGATAAAACCCATATGATCATATCAAATGATGCAGAGAAATCATTCAATAAAATACAAGATTCCTTCATAATTCAAACTCTCAACAAAATAGATACAGAAGGTTCATTTCTCAACAAAATTAAAGCCATATATGACAAACCCATAGCTAACACAATACTGAATGAAGAAAAATTGAAAGCTTCTTTGGCTTTTTTAGAACCACTCCCAGGCTGCACCCTTCAATTTTCTCCTCCTTTTCAGATGTAGCTGCCCACCCATACTTGTGTATCTCACAACACACAACCACACATGGCGAATGTGCTCCTCCTTGGGAAAGGGCCAGAGAGCAGAGAGATGCTTCAGGCCCTGTAAGCAGACATCAGCACTGGGACATATACAGGCAATAAAACTAGAACAAGACAAGGTTGTCCATTTTCTTCACTCCTTTGGAAATCCTAGCCAACACAGACAAGAGAGAGAAATAAAAGGCATTCGAATAGGAGAGGAATAGGTGAAATTATCCCTATTTGCAGATTACATAATTATATACATAGAAAATACAAAAAGAATCCACAAAGAGGGGCCGGCAAGTGGCATGGTAGTTAAAGGCACTGGACTCCCACATGGCCGACCACAGTTCAAGTCTCAGACCTGGTGGCTTGCTTTCTCACTTCCTCTCTCTCTCTCTCTGTTTCTCTCTGATCAAACTGAAAAATAATAATGATAATAATAATAAATAAAAAGTTAAATAAAATAATTCTTAAAAAAAAGAATCCACAAAGAAACTCCTAGAAGTGATAAATGAATTCAGTAAAGTTGTAGGATACAAAATCACTATACAAAAATCTACAGCATTTTTATACAGCAATAATGAACAGACTGAGGCAGAATTGAAGAAAGTAATCCAATTTATAATAGCCATTCAAAAAAAAAACAAAACACCTTGGACCAAACCTAACCAAAGATGTGAAAGATCTCTACAAGGAAAACAATGAAAAACTGGAAAAATATATATATATATGATTCAAAAGAAAAGGAAAGATATTCCTTGTTCTTGGAGTGGAAGAATCAATATAATTAAAATGTCAATTCTACCCAAATTAATTTACAAATTCAATGCAATTCCAATCAAACTATCAGTAGCAGTCTTCACAGAAACAGAAAAAACAACCATAAAATTTGTCTGGAATTGCAAAAGACAATGCTGTGCAAAAAGAATAAAGCAGGAAGCATTTCACTACACAACCTCAAAATATATTACAGAGTTGTAATAAGCAAAACAGCGTGGTACTGGACAGAATAGAAAACCCAGAAATAAACCCCCTAGCATACAGCCAATTGACTTTTGACAAAGGGCACAAGACCATCCAATGGAGAAAGAAAGTCTTTTCAACAAATGGTATTGGAAAAGCTGGACAGTCATCTGCAGAAAAATGAAACTGACCCCTGTCTTTCATTATTAATGAAAATCCGCTCATATGGATCAAAGATCATAATGTAAAGCCTCAAACTTTAAAACCACTAGTGGAAATCACAGGGAAAACACTTGAAGACATTAGAATAGGCAAAGATTCCTTAAATAAGACCCCTCAGGTGCAGGCAACAATCACACACACACAAGATAAGTGGGACTGCAACAAACTAAAACGCCTCTGCACAGCAAAGAAGACAGCAGTTCTAGATGTGCCTAACGCTGCTCCTACTATCGTGTGGCTTCCCCTCATCTTCAGCTGCATTCTTCCCCACACTCCGTCTTTACAGGCTCTGGCTTCTTTAAAACCACCCCTGCCTGCACCCCTCGATCTGCTCCCCTTTTCAGATGGAGCTGCCCTCCCATGCCTCTTGTCTACTTCACAACACACAACACCACATAGTGAATGTGCTCTTCCTTGGAAAAGGGCCAGAGAGCAGAGATGCTTCACGTCCCACAAGCAGACATTGACACCAAAAAACAAATACAGACATACTTCATCTTTTGTTTTTGTTTTTGTTTTTGTTTTTGTTTTCAGTTTGCCAGAGGACACGTGTGCTCTCAGAGAAAGGGAAAGGGAGAAAATGTGTCCCACCCCCACGCACACCCCAACCCTTGTCCATTGAGCATATTACACCACAATCCCTTCTCCATTTCTCTATCTTGTTAGGATTTGGCATATATATACGCATGTGCCCTGCCTGGTTTTCAAGCTGCGGGGCTGAGATTCAAGCTATAGTCAGCCATGTGGGATCCAGTTTCCCTTAACCACCAGGCTACGGGCTTGCCCCAGGAGCACTTCATCTTCACTTTTTCTTTCTTTTTTTTTTTTTAAGAGAAATTTTTCCGAGAGGAGGCACTCCCTCACCAGAGAGACAGAGAGAGACAGAAAGTGAGAAATCACCCCCCAGTGGGGATGGCCACACTGCAATCCCTTCTCCTCCATTCTCCTCTTGGGATTTTGGGCATACATGCACATGTGAATTTCAAGCCATCGGGTCTGGGACTCCAATTGCAGTCGACTATGTGAGAGTTCAGTAATGTTACCATTTCGCCACCTGCTGGCCCAACATTTTTTTTTCTTAATGTCTCCTTTTTTTTTCTTTATTCATAATAGAGCATATGGGCACATGTGAGACAGAGAGAAAGTGAGAGAAAGATACACAGAGACAGAGAGAGAGGACCACCCTCCTACCCTTTCCAAAGTCTAGTCACACCTGTTCATGCCATGGTCCCCTTCCTCCAGTCCTCCAGCCCATCGAATCTTGGGCACTCAATCATGTGCCCAGTGTGTTTCTGACTGACTGGGCTAAGGACTTGAACCACAGTTGTGGGATCTAGCTTTTCTTGAGCTTTGCATTACCGCTGCGCCAGTCCCAGGCATTTTGTGTGTGTGTGTGTGTGTGTGTGTGTGTGTGTGTGTGTGTATTAAACACCTTCATGCGATTTTGAAGTATGTCATAATTTGCATAGCACTATTCATTTTGTGAAGCTTTTTAAAAACACTTGCAATGAAAGTGTGATGAGCAGACTGCACTTTGGGAAATGACTGTTCTCTACTTTAAGGACATATTTTACAGTTTACAGCGTGCTTTAACATTTACGCACCTCCTTGAGAATTACAACAGGCTTTATGGTTCAGAAAGCACTGTTGATTTTTTTTTCAAAGCATTTCAACAGTTATAGAGCACTTTATGGTTTCTCTAGGGAAACTGAAGGGGCACAAGGGTCAAGGTACCGGTATGGGTTTGGTCTTCCTTTCTGAGATTTGAGCATTAACAAATGTACTGTTTTTCCTCTCCAGGGCAAAATACTTCAAAGGGAAAAAAATCCATGGAGAAATTGACATTAAAGTAGAACAGGTAAGTTGGAGCAGATAGACCTGAAGGCCAGCCTTCCAGACTGCAAACTAAGTGGGCATTTTTTGTGTGGTGTGGGTGAATCATTCATTTTCTCTCCTTCCCAGGCTGAATTCTCGGATCTCAACCTTGTGGCTCATGCCAATGGTGGATTCTCTGTGGACATGGAAGTTCTTCGGAATGGGGTGAAGGTCGTGCGGTGAGTATAAAATGGTATCTTGGTGTTATGGGAGAGGCTTAAGAGCTGGGGGAGAGTCTGCACCTTCCCACACTCATCCTTCTGTGAGCAAGAACTTAGGCATGGAATGTGGGAATGTGTAGCTTTTCTTCTGAAGTAGAGCCAGGGATCCCAGCAGGCCACAAGCCAAACCACTCAATTACTAATTTAACCAACATTTCGTAAGCATCTACTAATCCTAGGTGCTGCTCTCAGAACTTTACATCCAACAAATATTTACTTAGCACCTACTGTGTGCCAGAAGCTGTTCTACTAGAAGAAAAACACACCCTGCCCTCACGAAGTTTACCTTCTACCAGAGAATACACATAGCAGACTAATAAATAAGAACATGTAAAAGTACTCAGAAAAAAATAGAGCAATAAAGCAGATGTAGGGATTGTTGGATGGTGGTGGGATTTGCAGTTTGGATAGGATGAGCGAATAGCATGAAAGACATTTGAGGAAAGACCTGCAGAAGATGAAGTGATCCATGCCTCCATATGCCTGTGTCCAGAGGGGAACTGTTTTAAGCAGAGGGAACAGCCTGCGTAGAGGCCCTGAGGCTACAACTGGTTCTGGGCAGCATACTTTGAGGACAGTTGGTAGTCAGAGATTGGAGACAGGGCGCTGTCAGCTGAGTGGGTAAGCTGCAAGGTCACCTTGGTGAGGAAGAGAGCAGGTAGGAAAGGCTACAGGAGATCATCATAGGAGGAAATCATAGAAAGGGTGCACGAGGCAGAGGGAGCAGCTTGTGCATGTGCGCAGAGGTAAGAAACCACTTGGCAATTTCTGGAAGCTGTGGCATTTTAGAAACTTGGTCTTTGTTCTGGAGGTGGTGGGGAGCTTCTAGGGGTGGGGGAACCCTCAACACTCCTACCCCTGCCACCCCAGGTCTCTGAAGCCGGACTTTGTGCTGATCCGCCAGCATGCCTTCAGCATGGCACGCAATGGAGACTACCGCAGTTTGGTCATCGGGCTGCAATATGCTGGAATTCCCAGTGTTAACTCATTGCATTCTGTCTACAACTTCTGTGACAAGCCCTGGGTGGTAAGTGACAGGAAGAGTGCTGCTGGCAGAGGAAACAGCTCTTGCATGCATGTGGGACCTGGAAACCATTCTGTGATTTGTGGGAAGTGAGGACATTTAGAAGCTTGGAGTCCCAGCTTGGTGAAGGACTTGCTGACGCCTCTCTCTTGGCTCTCACAGTTTGCCCAGATGGTCCGGCTACACAAGAAACTTGGGACAGAGGAATTCCCTCTAATTGATCAGACCTTCTACCCCAACCACAAAGAAATGGTGAGTTTGGGGGAAATGTAGGAGATAGGAGAGAAGAGCCATAACTATAGCAATGATATTAACAGTGGGTATGTTATCAATGGTACAATATCAGAGAGAGCAGCCGGCACGTGCATGTGGAAATACGAAGGTGCTTTGTGATAGGGTCTCTTAATGTCGTGACTTGACTTACCATTACAAGTATGAATGAGACCATCAGTCCCAATATTTTTTCAGTCTGGTTGTACTTATTATCTATTCTTGTCAGTCTTAAACATTGGTTTCTTATGTAAATGAACAGATTTCATGCAATGAATCAGATATTACATATGGAAATCAAGTCATTGTTATTAACATTATCAGATACTCCTCCTGACAGAAATTTTACCCATATTTCAAATTGGATTGCCAATAAAAATTATTAGTAGAGGGCCAGCTGGTGGTGTGGTAGTTAAGGCAACTGGATCCCACATGGCCAACTGCACAGTTCGAGTCCTGGACTTGGCAACTTGAAAAACCTGCTGGGTACATGTGCATGCATGCCAAAAATCCCAAGAGGAGAAATGGAGAAGAAGGGATATTGTGGCATGACCATTTCTCATGAGAGGTGCTTTCTCACTTTTTCTCTTTTTTCTCTTTCTGTCTCTTTCCAGGGAGCACATGCATGCACACTCTAGAAAAAAAAATTAATTATCAATAGCAATGCTATAAATTAAATTGTTTACAAATGGAAATTGAATTTTTGGTTAGAATTATCATAAAATATAATCACTAATATTACAAATTATCATCGATACTGCAAATTATCATTACAGAAATAATGAGTACAATGCTATGAACTATAGTTCCTAATAGAAATCAGATAATCATTACTAGTATCATCAAAGAGTGTAGCTATTATTACAAATTATTATTGATAGTATAAATTATACTGTAATATAAATTAGAAGTGCCTGTTTTGAATAATATTATACTTAATAATAGAAGTTGAATTATCACTACTAAAATCATAAAATATAACAATTTGGTTTCCATTGAATTAATGATTTGATATTTATCTGTAAGTAAACTTAATTCATAATATTGTCAACTTGTAAAGGCCATCATAATTATTTTTGGAAGAATAATTTATTTATTATCATTCTTTTTCAATTTTGACCAGAGACAGAGAGAAAGAGAAGAGAGAAACAGAGAGCAAGCCGTCAGGTCCAGGACTTGAACAATGGTTGGCCATATGGAAGTCCAGAGCTCTTAACTACCACACTACCCCAGTCACCATAATTTGTAATATTGATAAGAATTTGTAATATTAATAGCAATGCTTATTTAATCAAGTTAGTAATGTTGGCTATGTACGTGTGTGTGTGTGTGTGTATTTGCCATAGGGTGTGTGTGCTCACTGGAGAGTCACAGAGACGGAGAGAAATGGAAAGTGAGAAATCACCCCCATGGAGGAATGGCCATACCACTAATCCCTTCTCCTCCATTCTCCTCTCGAAACTTTGGGCATGCATGCACACTCGCCTGACACGTCTTTTTCAAGCCGCCAGGTCCAGAACTCAAGCCACAGAGTCAACCATGTAGGATCCATTGCCTTAACCACCACACCACCTGCTGGTCCAGTAGTTGTTATATTTTTATATGCTGTGAGATTCAGTTTGTTAATATTTTGCTGAGGATTCTTGTATCTATAATTCATAAAGGATACTGGTCTATAGTTTTATTTTCTTATAATGTCTTTATCTGCTTTTGGTATAAGGTATAATATTTCCTTCTCTTTCATTTTTGGGAAGATTTTGTGAAGATTGGTGTTAATTCATTTAAACATTTGGTAGAATTCACCTGAAGATAACTGGTCCTAGGTATTTCTTTGTAGAAAGTTTTACTTAATTCCTAATTCAATCTCTTCACTTGTTATAGGCCTATTCAGATTTTCCATTTTTAAGTCATTTTTGGTAGTTTGTTTCTTTCTAGAAATTTGTCCACTTCATGTAGGTTTTCTAATTTGTTGGAATACAATTGTTCATAATACTCTCTTATAATCCTTTTCATTTCTGTAAGGTCAGGAGTAATATCTTCTCTTTCATTCCTGATTTTAATTTTTTTAAAGAATTATCCATTTAATTTTATTTATTCATTCATTTATTTTAATTTGACGAGAGAGACATACAAAGAGAAAGAGAGAGAGAAAGTGAGAGTGATAAAGCAAGCCACCACGTCTGGGACTTGAACCGTGGTCAATCATGTGGGCGTGTCCAACACCTTAACCACCACACCACCAACTGGTCCCTCATTCCCGATTTTAGTGATTAGAGTTTTCTTTTTTCCTTAGTCTAAAAGCTTCTCACTTTTGTCAATCATTTCAAAGAACCAATTTTTTATTTCTTTGATTTCTCTATTTTTTTTCTATCCTCTATGTCATTTATTTCCACTTTGATGTTTATTATTTCTTTCTCTCTGCTTGCTTTTGGCTTAGTTTGCTCTTATTTTTCTAATTTCTTAAGCTGGAAATTTAGGTTGTTGATTTTTTTAAAGAATTATTTATTTTATTTTATTTATTCATTCATTTATATTAATTTTACCATAGAGAGACACACACACACACATAGAGAGAGAGAGATGAAAAGAGAGAAAGCAAGCCACCAGGCCCAGGACTCGAACTGTGGTCAGCCATGTAGGAGTATCCAGCACCTTAACTACCATACCACTCACTGGTCCGGTAGGTTATTGATTTTTATATCTTTCTTCTTTTAAATATAAACATTTACAACTATGAATTTCTTTCTAAACACCACTTTAGCTGCATCCCTTAAATTGGTATGTTGTGCTTTCATTTCCATTCATTTTAAAATGTTTTCTGGGGACCAGATGACATAATGGTTACCTTGCTGGACTCCCATGTAGACAATCACAGTTCAAATCCCGGACCCAGTGACTTAAAACTCACTCCAGGCACATGTGTGTGTATGCCTAAGCTCCCGAGAGGAGGGACCAGCAGTTGGCATAATGGCTATGTCTCTAGACTCCCATGTAGTCGACCGCAGTTCAAGTCCCAGACCCGGTGGCTTAAACTCATGCCGGGTGCATGTGCGTGCCCAAGATCCTGAGAGGAGAATGGAGGAGAAGGGATTGCTGCTGGCCCCAATCTAAAAATTTTTAAAGTGTTTTCTGATTTTTTCTTTGACTGATTGGTTATTTAGCAATGTTTTGTTTATGTTTCATAAATCTGCACATTTCCCAGCTTTCCTTCTGTTATGGATTTCTACTTTCCGTTGTGGTCAAAAAACATACTTTGTATGGTTTCAATCATTTTACACTTATTGATACTTGTTTTCTGGATTAAAATGTAATCTGCTGGAAAATGTTCCATGTTCATTTGAGAAGAATGTGTTTTCTGCCGTTGTATGGGTAGAATGTTCTATTGATGTCTCTTAGGTCGAGCTGGATTTTAGCATTGTTTAAGTTTTTCCTAGTTGGAGGAACCAGCAGTTAGCGTAATGGCTATGTCGCTGGGCTCCCACGTAGTCGACCACGGTTCGCGTCCTGGACCCGGTGGCTTAAAACTCACGCTGGGCGCTTGTGCGTGCGTGCCCACGATCCCAAAGGAGAATGGAGGAGAAGGGATTGCGGCATGACCATCCCTCCTGGGGGGGTGATTTCTTGCTTTCTGTCTCTATGTCTCTCTGTCTGGCAAGTACACGTGCCCTGTAGTGAAAATCTCTCTAAAAAAAAAAGTATTTACAAGTTGGTCCTTTTTCTAGTTGTTTTATCCATTTTTTTAAAAGTGGGATATTAAAATCTCCAGCTATTACTGTTGTTTTGTCTATTTCTCCCCCTAGTTCTGCCTATTTTTAAAATTTATTTTGTGGCTCTATTTTAGGTGCATATATATATTTGTCATTGTTATATCTTCTTTATGGATTGACCCTTTCATCATTATAAAATGCCCTTTATCTCTAACAATTTCTGTTTTAAAGTGCATTTTATCTGATGTTAATGTAACTATTCTAGCTATCATATGATTACTGTTTGCCTGGTACATAGTTTTCTATCCATTCTACTACTTTATATCGTTAAATCTAAAATGTGTCTCTCATAGACAACATATAGTTGGGTCATTTTTTCACCCATTCTGTTTGTCTCTGCCTTCTTTTTTTTTTTTTTTTTGGAGAGGTTTTTGCTTGGCACGTGCACTCACCAGACAGACAGAGAGAGACAGAGAGATAGAAAGCGAGAAATCACCCCCCCAGGGGGATGGCCCCACACCGCAATCCCTTCTCCTCCATTCTCTTCTCGGGATCTTGGGCACGCACGCACATGCGCCTGGTGTGAGTTTTAAGTTACCGGGTCCGGGACACGAACCGTGGTTGACTACATGGGAATCCAGTGACATAGCCATTATGCTAACTGCTGGTCCCTGTCTCTGCCTTCTAATTAGAGTGTTTAATTCATTTACATTAATGTAATTACTGATAAGGTAGAATTTATGTTTGCAATTTTGCTTTGTTTTCTGTATATTTTGTTCCTGTGTTCCTCCATTAATACTTTCTTTTGTGTTAAATAGATATTTTCTTGTGTATCTTGTTTTATATACAGAGATTTTTGCTATAATGCGCTCACTGGAAAGATAGAGAGGCAGAAAGTGAGAAATCACCCCCCGGGGGGATGGCCATGCCCCAACCCCTTTTCATCCATTCTCCTCTCAGGATCTTGGGCACGCACACACATGCACCTGGCGTGAGTTTAAGCTGCCAGGTCCAGGTCTCAAACCATGTTCGACTACATGGGAGTCCAGTGAAATAACCATTACGCCATCTGCTGGTCCCACTTGTATATCATTTTAACTTTCACATTTTTTTCTTCCTTATGTATTTTCAAATATTATTTTCTCAATGATTCCCCTGGAGTCTACAATTAACATCTCAATTTATACTACTCCAGTTAAAATTCACTAAATTTATTTTAATAGTATAGAAAAACTTTACCTCAGGGATAGCAGGTGGCGTGGTGGGTAAGGCACTGAACTTCCACACGGCTGACCATGGTTTGAGTTCCAGCCCCAGAGTTTGACAATCATCCTGGGCACATATGCCTGTGTGCCCAAAATCCTGATAGGAGAATAGAAGAGAAGGGATTGAGGCATGGCTATCCCCCCAGGGGGTGATTTCTTGGATGGGTGATTTTTCACTTTCCCTCTCTTTGTCTCTGTCTCTCTCTAATGAGTCACATGCCCTATGACAAAAACCAAAATAAAATAAAATAAAATCACTTTATCTCTATATAGATTTATTCCCTCACAACTCCTTTGTGCTATTGGGTTGTCAGAAAAGTCATGATGTATTTTTTTCTATGTTTTTCTGTGCAAAAATATGTCATGACTTTTCTGACAACCCAATATTATTGTCATACAAATTGTATCCTTACACACGTTGTGTGCCCAAGAACATAGACTTATAGTTATTGCATTATGCAGTTGTCTTTCAAATCAGATAGAAGGGGAAAAGTGTTACAAACAAAAGCGTTTCTAGAGAAAAGTACTATAAACAGAAAAATGCACTTATGTTGTCTTTTACATGGACCCACATTATTATCTTTATAGGTGCTTTTTATTTCTTTATGTAAATTCAAGTTACTGACTAGTGTCACTTCATTTAAGCCTGAAGGACTCTCTTTAGTATTTCTGGTAGAAGTGTATTGGTAATGAATAATCTCAGTTTCTGTTTATTCATGAATGTCTTCATTTCTTCTTCAGTTTTGAAAGGTGATGTTGCTAAATATGGAATTCTTAGTTGACAGTCTTTCTTTCAGCACTTTCAATGCATTGTCCCATTGCCTTATGACTTCCAAAGTTTCTGATGAAACATCAGCTGCTAATATTATATAGGATCTTTGTATATGATGAATCGCTTCTCTTACTACTTTCAAGATTCTTTCTTTGTCTTTCAATATTTGTTTATGATGTATCTAGGTCTATATCTCTTTAAATTTACCTTACTTGGACTTCAATGAGCCTTATAAATACATATAGATTAATGTTTTTCATCAAATTCAGCCATTATTGCTTCAAATATTCTTTCTTGCACCTTTTGTCTGCCCCCTTCTCTTCTTTTGGGACTCTCATTATGTGTATGTTTATATGATTGATGGTGTTTCACAGGCCTCTGAGGCTCTGTCACTTTGTTTATTTTTTTCTTTCTTTTCCTCAGATTTGATCATCTCAACTGAGCTATCTTCAAATTCATTGAGTCTCTACTCTCTAACTCAAATATACTGCTGAAC
>NW_006203886.1:174606-180770 GCF_000334495.1 Tupaia belangeri chinensis
GCTGATCCGCTGCAGTAATTTTTCATTAATTATTGTGATTTTCATCTCCAGAATTCCAAATTTTCAATAATTTCTACCCCTTTATTGATATTCTACTAGGATATAATTCTCATATTTTCCTTTAGTTCTTTAGACATAGTTTCCTTTGAAAAGATTAAAAATCACTAATTTATAGTCTTTATCTATTAAGTCCAACAGCTGGACTTGCTTAGAAACAGTGTTTATTGGCTGGGATTTTTCTCCCTGTGTTTGAGTCATAGTTTCTTGTTTCTTTGCATATCTGATATATTTTTGTTGAAAACTGGACATTTTAATAATATAATATGGCAAATCTTGGAAATCAGAGTCTTCCCCTTCCCCAGGGTTTGTTTTATTTACTCTTTGTTTTTTTTTTATAGTAACTTTTCTGAACTAATTCTGTAAAGTCTGTATTCTTTGTCATGTGTAGTCATAAAAGTCTCTGCTCTGTTAGCTTAGTAGCCAGTTAATGATTGGACAAATATTTCTTTTTAAAAATTCATTTGTGTATTTATTTATTTATCTCTTTATTTGTTGTGATTTTGGGGACACTAGGTCTGGGACTTGAACCATGGTTGGCCATATGGGAGCCCAGCACCTCAACCAACATGCCACCTGCTGGCCCCCATATATTTCCTTAAACATCTGGAACCAGAAAGCTTCCTAGCCTTTGCTTATGGGCTCTGTGCGCATGTTGGGGTGTGCCTTTAATACTCAGACAGGCCGTTTATGACTTCACCTTAGCATTCACTTCCATCTTGTGAAGAGCCTCCAGATCAGCCAGAGATCCCAAGCATGCACACATGTGACTGTCTAGATTCCTTGCAGTACCTCAGAATTTTTCAAAACCTCCATGGACATCTCATCACCTAGCTTTTCCCATTAAATTTTTCTGTCAGCTTATTCTTTGTCCTAAATGTAATTGCTATCTCAGGTAGCTGCTATATTAAATGATTACTGCTGGGCCAGCCCCATAGCCCAGCCATTAAGCCCATGCCTGGGGAGCCAGATACCACATGGCCAACTGTAGTTTGAGTCCCAGACCCTGGTAGCTTGAAAAATGCACCAAGGGGAACCAGCAGTTAGCGTAATGGCTATGTCGCTGGACTCCCACGTAGTCGACCACGGTTCATGTCCCGGATCCGGTGGCTTAAAACTCATGCCAGGCGCTTGTGCGTGTGTGCACAAGATCCTGAGAGGAGAATGGAGGAGAAGGGATTGTGGCATGACCATCCCCCTGGGGGGTGATTTCTCGCTTTCTGTCGCTACGTCTCTCTCTATCTGGCGAGTACACGCACCCTATAGCGAAAAAAACCTCTCAAAAAAAGAAAGAAAGAAAGAAAGAAAGAAAGAAAGAAAGAAAGAAAGAAAGAAAGAAAGAAAGAAAGAAAAATGCACCAAGCATGTATGTATGTCGAGAATCCTGATGGGATGCAGAAAGGGAAGAGTGGGGACTGTGGCATGACCACACCCCACTGGTGGTTATTTCTCTCTTTCTCTCTCCCCTCCCCCTCCATGTGCCCTCCAGAAATTAAAAAAGAAAGAAAGAAAAGAAAAAAACTAAATAATCGTTGCTGATTGTATTTGAAAAGCAGGAAAAAGCTATTTGCACCTGATGAACTCTGAATTAGGGCAAGTAAATATAAGCCCTGTGAGTGGGGTTTCCAGAAAAGTTCCACACAGGTCAAATAAAGATGGTTCTCTGCTAATGTTTCAGAGGAACACCAACCCTGTTCTGCCTTCTCCAATGATTGCTAGGTTGCTGGTTTACCTGGGACTGCAGAGCTGTTGATTTTCAAGGCTCTTGCAGAGGTAGGGAGAAGGGGATGGGTGCAAATAAAATTTAAATGCCACAAAGCTTATCCATTTTTCTTGAATAAATTCTTCCTGACTTGTAATCTTTTGGTCAATTTCCAGAGTTCTGACAGAGTTGATATTGACCATTTTTGCCAGTGTTCTTTTGCATTTAATGGAAGAGAGGGTTTTTTTAGGTCCTTACTCTGGCATTTCTGCTGACGTTACCTCCAGGCATATCTTGTTCTTTCCCAGCCCCGGCTCTAAGATAATGGTGTTTCAAAGCCAAGATCTGGGAACGACATGTACTCATTTCTACTGGAATGTCCTTGTTTCTAGGCTCTCTCATTGAGTAGAGCTAGCAAGTTTTATTTATGTATGTTTAAATATATGTGTGTATATATATATATATTATAACTGAGACTGGGTCATTTATAAACAATTAAAATGTATTAGGTTCAAAACCAGCAGGTGGTGTAGCGGTTACAGTGCTGGACTTTCACATGGTCAACAGTAGTTTGGGTTTCAGACCTGGCAGCTTGAAATTCATACCAGGTGTTTGGGACCAGCAGTTAGCATAATGGCTATGTCGCTGGGCTCCCATGTAGACGACCGCAGTTCGAATCCTGGACTTGGCAGGTTAAACTCACACCAGGCACGTGTGCGTGCGTGCCCAAGATCCCGAGAGGAGAATGGAGGAGAAGGGATTGCGGCGTGGCCATCCCCCCTGGGGGGTGATTTCTCGCTTTCTGTTTCTCTATGGCTGTGTGTCTTTCTGGCGGGCACATGCACCCTATAGCAAAATCCTCTCAAAAAAAAAGTTTGTTTCTTCCATTGAAAAAAAAAGAAAGAAATTCATACCAGGTGTATATGTGTGCATGCTCAAAATCCCAGGAGGAGACTGGAGAAGAAGGGATTGTGGCATGGCCATCTCTCCTGGGGGGTGATTTCTTACTTTTCCTCTCTCTCTGGTGAGTGCACATGCCCTATGGCAAACACTGCCCCTCTCAAAAAATGTATTAGGATCATGGTTCTGAGGGCTAGTAAGACTAAGATTGAGGGTCTCTGTTTGGTGAGGGCTTTCTTGCTGCATCACAACATGACAGAAGACATTACGTGGTGAGAGAGGGGGAGAACATATGAAACAGAGAGAAAAAAAAGGGGCAAAGTCCTGTGATAGCCACATTAATCTATTTATGAGAGCAAAACCCTCATGGACTCGTCACTTCTTAAAGATCCCACCTCTTAATACCATCACAATAGCAATTAAATGTTAACATGATTTTAGAGGAGACATTCAAAGTATAATACAGGCACAAGCAGTTTTCAAAAATGTTTTGGAAAATTCTTGTTATGGAAAAGTTTTGCATGAATTTCAAAAATATTTTGCACTGGGGCCAGCAGGTGGCATGGTGATTAAGGCCCTGGACACTCTCACATGGTCAACCCTAGTTCAAGTTCTGGACCTGGGACTTACTTTCCACTCTCCCCCCCCCCCCCGCTGTCTGTCTCTGTTCAAATTAAAACAAAGAAAGGAATAAATTAAATTAAATAGGGACCAGCAGTTGGTGTAATGGCTATGTCGCTGGACTCCCATGTAGTTGACCACTGTTCGAGTCCCAGACCTGGTGGCTTAAACTCACACTGGGCACATGTGCGTGAATACCCAAGATCCCGAGAGGAGAATGGAGAAGGTATTGTGGCATGGCCATCCTCCATAGGGGGTAATTTCTTACTTTCTGTCTCTCTATCTCTGTCTTTCTGGTGAGCGCATGCACCCTATAGCAAAAACCTCTCCAAAAATAAATAAATAAATAAATAAATCTAAAAAAGTTTTTGCACTAAAATAAACTTACACTTTAATTCAGTTTTTCCATGATTTTTTGAAGTATCTGCAAATATATGTATTCCTACTAATACCTCCAATCACAGCGTTTATTCTAGCCTTTTCTCATTCTATATTTGTATTTCTCTTCTCTTATAGTGAGAGCTCTAGTTTCTAGAATCATTAATATATTCACTCATTTGATTGATCCAGCAATACACAAAAGTTTTATTTTATTTTTAAGAATTATTTATTTTATTTTATTTATTCATTCATTTATTTTAATTTGACGAGAGAGAGGGAGAGAGAAAGTGAGAAAGCAAGTCACCAGGTCCAGGACTTGAACCGTAGTTGGTCATGTGGGAGTGTCCAGCGCCTTAACCACTGTGCCACCTGCTGGTCTCCATTATTTTTATTTTTTAAGTTCATTTATTTACTTCTTCTGAGAGATGGAGAGAGAAAGAGACAGGTACCCCATAATAGACTCCTCATGCCATGATCCATCTCTGTTTTCGGCTAGTGGACCCTGGAGCACATGTGTGTCCGCATGCACATGGAGTTCCTGGGATAAAAATCCAGAACTTTTCCCATGTGGTGAACTCATTACATTATCACTGTGCCACTATGTGGCCCTAGAGAATCGTTTTAGAATTGCAACATCTATATCACCATGAAACGCAAACCTGCTGGGCTGGCCCCATAGCATAGTGGTTAAGGGTGCAGGATCCGTATGAGCAACTGCAGTTCAAGTCCCAGCCCTGGCAACTTGAAAAACATGGCAGGCATGCATACATACATGCCCCAAATTCTGACAGGATGGACAAATGAAGGTGAAGAATGATCACACCCCATTGGATGGGAGATGCTTTCTCCCCTTCTTTCTCTCTTTCTTTTCATCTCTTTCGGGGAAGCACATGTGCCTCTGACAATAAAAAAAGGGGAGCTGGCAGGTGGTGATGGTTAAGGCACTGGACCCCTACATTGCTGACCGTAGTTCGAGTCCTGGACCTGGAGGCATGCTTCCTCACCTTCCCTCTCTGTCTCTGTCCTTCTCTGGTTATGATACATAAAATAAAATAAATATTGGGTTGTCAGAAAGGTCACAATGCATTTTAAAAGACAAAGAGAGAGAAGAGGGCCAGTAGGTGGCATGGAGGTTAAGACTCTGGATCTCACACGGCTGGTTTCATGGTTCAAGTCCTGGACCTGGTGGCTTGGGAATCGCACCAGTTATGTGCGTGCATGCTCAAAATCCCAAGAAGAAAATGGAGGAAAAGGGATTGTGATGTAGCCATTCCCCATAGGAGGTGATTTTTCACTCTCTCTCTCACTAGCACACATATCTTACAGCAAAAATTTTAAAAGAAAAAAAATGTTAAAAGAAGAAAAACAGACTTACTAAGTGAAAGCTTGAGATCTGTTTACCCCCCCCTTTTTTTAAAAAATCTCTTTTGATTGAATGTATGCAAAGTACTGGATCTAAAAGTTACTTGATTTAGGGAACCAGCAGTTAGCATAATGGCTATGTCGCTGAACTCCCACGTAGTCGACTGCGGTTCGCGTCCCGGACCTGGTGGCTTAAAACTCACGCCAGGGCGCGTGTGCGTGCGTGCCCGAGATCCCGAGAGGAGAATGGAGGAGAAGGGATTGCGGCGTGACCATTCCCTCTGGGGGGTGATTTCTCGCATTTCTCGCTTTCTGTCTCTCTGTCTCTCTCTGTCTGTCTGGCGAGCACATGCGCCCTATAGCAAAAACCTCTCCAAAAAAAAGAAAAAGAAAAAAAAGTAAAAGTCACTTGATTTAGTTCATTTTCTCATTCAGCATGGCTATGTTATTTATTTTATTTCAAATAGTTTGTTCAGATTTGTATTAAAAATGTTCCCCTATCCATGCTGATTTAATTTTATATTTTCAAATGTAAGGCATTAGCATGGTTCCAAAAGTTAAAATATCAAAAGAGGAGCCAGTTGGTGACACTGCAGTAACACAACTGGACACACATAGGAAGAGCCTAGTTTCATGTCTCAGGGCCTCCCTGTAAGATTCCAGGCATACACCACTGTGCCCATGATCTAAGCTGGCTGAGACTAGAGGTGAATCACAGTGCGAGGACCCTGTTAGGGGTCTCTCTCTCTCTCTTTTTGTCTCAGAAATAAAGTAAAATAAGGCATACCCCAGTAAGATTGAAAACCTAAATGAGGACCAGCTGATGGAGTGGTGGTTAAGGTGGCTAGCCAACGGAGTGGTTGATATCCTGGACCTGGCAGCTTGAAAACATGGCAGGCATGTGTGCGTGCATGCCCAAAGTCCCAAAAGAGGAAAGACATTCCTTGTTCTTGGACAGAATGAATTAACACCATAAAGATGTCAGTTCACCTTCTCGAGTCTTTTTTAAATTTGTAAATGTAATGTAATTCCCTAAAATACACCTATCAATTTTGTCTGGAACTGTACAAGTAGTTAGTAAAGTTCACATGGAAAAGCAAACATGTACAAATAATCAGGAAAAGATCTATGAGGGGGACTA
>NW_006203886.1:180826-183614 GCF_000334495.1 Tupaia belangeri chinensis
CCCATAGGAGGTGATTTTTCACTCTCTCTCTCACTAGCACACATATCTTACAGCAAAAATTTTAAAAGAAAAAAAATGTTAAAAGAAGAAAAACAGACTTACTAAGTGAAAGCTTGAGATCTGTTTACCCCCCCCTTTTTTTAAAAAATCTCTTTTGATTGAATGTATGCAAAGTACTGGATCTAAAAGTTACTTGATTTAGGGAACCAGCAGTTAGCATAATGGCTATGTCGCTGAACTCCCACGTAGTCGACTGCGGTTCGCGTCCCGGACCTGGTGGCTTAAAACTCACGCCAGGGCGCGTGTGCGTGCGTGCCCGAGATCCCGAGAGGAGAATGGAGGAGAAGGGATTGCGGCGTGACCATCCCCCCTGGGGGGTGATTTCTCGAAAAAAAAAGTGGTGTGACCATCCCCCTGGGGGGGTGATTTCTCGCTTTCTGTCTCTCTGTCTCTCTCTGTCTGTCTGGCGAGCACATGCGCCCTATAGCAAAAACCTCTCCAAAAAAAAGAAAAAGAAAAAAAAGTAAAAGTCACTTGATTTAGTTCATTTTCTCATTCAGCATGGCTATGTTATTTATTTTATTTCAAATAGTTTGTTCAGATTTGTATTAAAAATGTTCCCCTATCCATGCTGATTTAATTTTATATTTTCAAATGTAAGGCATTAGCATGGTTCCAAAAGTTAAAATATCAAAAGAGGAGCCAGTTGGTGACACTGCAGTAACACAACTGGACACACATAGGAAGAGCCTAGTTTCATGTCTCAGGGCCTCCCTGTAAGATTCCAGGCATACACCACTGTGCCCATGATCTAAGCTGGCTGAGACTAGAGGTGAATCACAGTGCGAGGACCCTGTTAGGGGTCTCTCTCTCTCTCTTTTTGTCTCAGAAATAAAGTAAAATAAGGCATACCCCAGTAAGATTGAAAACCTAAATGAGGACCAGCTGATGGAGTGGTGGTTAAGGTGGCTAGCCAACGGAGTGGTTGATATCCTGGACCTGGCAGCTTGAAAACATGGCAGGCATGTGTGCGTGCATGCCCAAAGTCCCAAAAGAGGAAAGACATTCCTTGTTCTTGGACAGAATGAATTAACACCATAAAGATGTCAGTTCACCTTCTCGAGTCTTTTTTAAATTTGTAAATGTAATGTAATTCCCTAAAATACACCTATCAATTTTGTCTGGAACTGTACAAGTAGTTAGTAAAGTTCACATGGAAAAGCAAACATGTACAAATAATCAGGAAAAGATCTATGAGGGGGACTAACCCTCTCAGCCTACAGGGAGTCTGACACGTCTGCCACCAAGCATACTATGAAACTTTTTAATTTTAGACAGTCTAGGGCCAGCAGGTGGCATAGTGGTTAAGGCATGGACTCCCATGTGGTTAACCACGGTTCGAGTGTCTGATCCATCGGCTTGAAACTCACACCAGGCACACCTGCATGTGTGCCCAAAATCCTGAGAGGAAAATGAAGGGATTGCGGTATGATCATCTTCCAAGAGGAGTGTTGAGGTCTTGCTTTCTGTCTCTCTGTCTCTCTCTGTCTCTCTAGCAAGCATATGTACCCCATAGCAAAAATCTCCACACACACAAAAAATTAAGACAGTCTGATGCTAACACATGGATAGACAAACATATTAAAGGAAGGAAAATTAAAAGTCCAGTTATAGGTCCATGTACCTATGGAATTTTAATGTATGATAGACGTAATAGCTTGCGGCCAGCAGGTGGCATGATGGTTGAGGCACTAGACTCCCATGTGGACAACCGTGGCTCAAGTCCTAGACCTGGAAGCTTCCTTTCTCACTTTCTCTCTCTCTCTCTCTCTCTCTGGTGACTGCACATGCCCTATAGCAAATTAAGAAAAAATAAAATAAAATAATTCTTTTTTTAAAGAATGTTCACCAGGGGGGCACGTAGGTGGCATGGTGGTTAAGGGCACTGGACTCCCACATGGCCGACCACCATTCGAGTCCCAGACCTGGTGGTTTGCATTCTCACTTTCCCTCTCTCTCTCACTCTGTCCATCTCTGGTCAAATCAAAAACAAACAAACAAAGTTAAATAAAATAATTATGTTTTTAAAAATCACCCCCCCTACTAGGTGGAGGAGGCCTATGGTTGTCTAGACAGTGCTGAGGTCAGGAAGGCTGCGACTTTAACAAACCAGTGTTCTGGACAATCGGGGCTTGGCGGGAGGGAGAGCAGTGGCGTAGAAGTAAAACAGCATTCTAGGAGGCAGGATCACGTGGGAGGTTGCCAGTTCACACCTGGAGCCCTCCTTAAGTATGCCAGGAACACGTATGCCCATGATCAGGAATGGCTGAGGGATAAAGCAAGGGGAGGACTGTAGTATCAGAAGGGGCCACTATATCTCTGTCTCTCTGTCTCTCTTACTCATAGAGGGGAAAAAAAAGAAAAGAGAGCGAGAGGGGAGCAGCACCCTGGGATCCTCATGGACTCCCTCTGATAGAGAGCCTTCCCACTGCACCACCCCACGTTGCTCTCTGGCTCAAAGGAGCCCTGTCACCTTGGCGTGAAGCCTGCCCTGGGACATCCTCCCAAAAAGCTTCAGAAAGTGAGCTCATGTGTCCACAAGAAAAATAAATGTGGTATCCACCACTGTTTGGTTTGTGTATTAGTCTAGAAAAGAAATGAGATTTTTATTTAAGAAAGCCTTCCAGCAGGACCCCAGCAGAGGCTGGGCAAACACCAAGGCGACGGACTGTAAACATGCAAAATGGCCCAAGCGCTGGGCCCCGTCGCCCCGAGCTGGCGCCCCTCG
>NW_006203886.1:183791-189180 GCF_000334495.1 Tupaia belangeri chinensis
AAGCCACCAGGTCCAGGACTTGAATCGTGGTTGGCCATGTGGGAGTCCAGCACCTTTAACTACTATGCCACCTGCCGGCACCCTCTTTCTTTTATTTTTTTTTTAAGAATTATTTTATTTAACTTTATCCATTTATTTATTTATTTATTTTAATTTGACCAGAGAGGGACAGAGTGAGGGAGAGAGAGAGAGAGGAAGTAAGAAAATAAGCCACCAGGTACAGGACTCGAACCACAGTCAGCCATGTGGGAGTCCAGCAACCTTAACCACCCTGCCATCTGCCAGGCCCATGCCCAGCATGTTTCTTAGGTCACCAGGACCAGGATCTGAATTCCAGTCAGCCATTTGAGATCTAGCTCCCTTAACCACTAGCCTGTGGGGCCAGCCCTATTGATTTTCATATACAGTGTAAGATAGCTAGGGATTCTATTCATCTTTTTCCTTAGAGGTAACACTTTTGTCCCCCACTGCTGTGGTTTGCCACGTTTGTCTCAGTTCATGTCTATGAGGGCAGGTTGTGGAGTCTGTTCTATTCTATTGGTTACTTTATACATGTGCAAATTCCATACTATTTTCTTTTTATGTTTTTTATTTCCAGCCTTCCAGGATCATGGGTGTGTCCACAGACATATTCAGTGTGTTCAGATCAACCTGGCATCTAAACTTGGGGGGGGGGGCTCTCTCATACGGTTTCAGCAACACCTTACCGCTTGTGCCCCTGTGGCTGGGCCTAATGCCACAGAATCTACATAACTGCATTTCTCATTACTATCTAGTGGGACAGTCGCATCTCCTGGCCATTCTATAGCTGTGCTGAAGCTATTTTTGTCAGAGACAGAGAGAATAGGACATCAAAAGTATGGAAGAAGACAGTCTTAATGGTGGGGAACAGGGGATGAGAGGCAGGCAGGAGAGTGGCAGAGGCATTGAACTCCCCACGGTTCAGTTTGCCACTGATCTTTCCACTTTTGTCCTCCACCCCACTGCGCAGCATGGAGGCACAAAAGCTAGGCCTGGATTAATAGGAGCAGTCTTCCTCCTTCCTGTATTCTGAAGCTTTGGTGGGAAGATTGCCAAGTTTCCTTCACATGGTGGAGACATGTGTAGCACATGTCCGGGACTCTGTCTCCAGTGCCCCATTCTCACCCAGATTGCAGACTGCCAGGAATCTCCTGAGAGCTATTCAACTCATTTGCATCTAAATAGTTACCAATAGAGCTAGCAGGTGGTATGGTGGTTAAGGCGCTGACCTCCCACATGATCATCCACTGTTTGAGTCCTAGACATGGTGGCTTGCTCTCTCTCTCTCTCTCTCTCTCTCTTCCTCTCCAGTCAAATTTAAAAATAATAAGAATAAAAGAAATAATTTTAAAACAAATAAATAGTTACCATTGCCAGGGATGACCCCGTTAAGCACAGTTTAGTTCCTTTCACTCCAACTTCTTTAACCTGGTGACCTGCTCATGTCAACCTGGGCATGCAGACCTGGGGGTGAGGTGGGGCTGGGACGGATATAGGGAATTCTCCTCCCTTGGCGTCTCCTCTCAGGTGAGTTATAGTGCAGCAAATATCTGTGGAGGACTCACAATGTGACAGGTGGAGTCGCGCCCAAGACATGTCTGACTCCAGTCCCTTCTCTGGGCTCAGGATTCATGGTCCCTGTGAAGGGAAGAAAGGGTACTTTGAGGTGAAAATCAACAGGGTCAGGAATGTGGGAATTGTGTGAAGGAGAGAAGGCAGGAGCGAGTGAAGAAGTGTAGGAATGAGCAGAGGAGATACATCAATAGGGTGGGGAGTTTCTTTTATTCACATATAACAAGTTCAGAAAGGGGGACACTGAATTTTTTATAAAGTGAGCTCACTCCTATCACCTGCACCTAGATCAAGAGACTGAGCATGACCAGAACTGCAGCACAGTTAGAAGTTGATGGTCTTCAGGAGGCTTGAGGCAGCAGTTGGAGGAAGTTGATGAATTTAGGGAGACTTGTGAGAAGGCTGTGTAGAAGTCTGGTCAGAGGCAGGAGGCTGTTGCATGTGAAATTTCAATAGCAGGCATCAGGTCACCATGGAAGGCAGCCAAGTCTGTGGCTTCCTGTTTTTGCAGCGCTCAGAAAAGCACGCGTCACTCCACAGACACTGCGCAAGGTAGAGATTCAGGTACGCAGCCTCAGAGGGGAGGCACCATGAGACTTCACATGTTTCTCATGGTTTCTGCTCAATAAAAAGAAGAACAGTGGGACTAAGGGCAGATAGAAGGGCCAGGGAACAGTGAGACTACATAGTGAACAGTAAAAGGGAAACGCAAGCAGAGATGTAACAAGGAGTGAGGAACAGGTAGCCAGAGCACGAAGAAGCAGGAGCAGGATCAAGAGTAGGGGAACAGGAGGGGCCAGGCAGTGGCACAGCAGTAAAGCAACTGGGCCCACATGGGAAAGGTCTTGGTTCATGTCCCTGGACCTCCGTGAGCATGCTGGGTGCATGTGGCTGAGAGTGGGGATAGATCAACACATAAAGAGCTTGTTAGGGGTGCTCCCTTCCCCTCTCTCTTTCAGAAGAAATAAATGATAGCCTTCTTTCTAAAAAGAGTAGGGAGATGGAGCCAGTTGATGGTGAGGTGGTTAAGGTGGCTGAGATCCCACATAGCCAACTGCCTGCTTCAAATCTTGGACCCGGCAAATTGAGAAACACACTGGGTGCATGTGCATGCATGCCCAAAATCCCAAAAGGAGAATGAAGGATAGGGGATTGTGGCGTGACTCTCCCCTTCAGGAGGTACTTTCTCACTTTCCCTCTCTCTATCTCTCTCCAACGAGCACACTCATCTGGTAGCAAATTAAAAAAAAATAATTTAAAGAGTTGGCGGTGCTGGCATGTGGTGTGGTGGTTAAGAGCACTGGACTCCCATATGGCTGACTGCAGTTCGAGTCCTGGACCCGGTGGCTTGCTTTCTCACTTTCTCCCTCCCTCCCATTTCTCTCTGGCCAAAATAAAATAAATAAATAAATAAATTTCAATAAAATAATTGTATAAAAAAAAAAGAGTGGGGGGCCTTGTGGTTAAGGGAGCTGGATCCCATGTCCCCAACTACGGTTCCAATCTTGGTCCTGGAGTTTTGAAAAACATGCCAGATGTGTGTGTGTGTGTGTGTGTGTGTGTGTGTGTGTGTACATGCCTAAAATCCTGATGGAATGGAAAAATGGGGAAGGAATTATGGTGTGATCGCACCTGCTGGGAGGTGCTTTCTCCCTCTCCCTCTGTCTCTGGTGAAGCCATGTACCATTTGGCTATTTAAAAAAAAAAAGAGTAGGGTAGCAGGGACTAGAAAAGGAAATAGAGAACAGTAAAGGAAAGCAGGGACAAGCTAGAGCACACAGGGGACACCTGTGGCTGCAGGAAGGACTTGAGAGGCCTGCTCAAGGTCCAGTCACACCCTTTCCCACAGGTAGTCTGGAAGCTCTTGCTATGCTCCTCTCTGAGTCCTTCAAGCATTGCATGAAGTGTAGGGTCCCACCTTCCAAAGAGCCTCGAGAGGCTTGAGGTGGTTCCCTGAGAGTCAGTAAGGTGTGAGCAGATGTCCTTTAGTGAGGACACACTGTAATCCCCAAGTGGCCATTCCCAAAGACTCAGAACACATGAGTGGGGACAGAATTTGCTAAGGTGAGCTGAAACTGGAAGTACAGTATCTTGAGGTGGGATCACTGGGTAGGGAGAATGCCCCAGGAATGGGATCTCTGTTCCAGGGCTGGTGCAGAGGGAGGCCTGAGGCCAAGGAATTAGAGGAGTCCATCCAGAGTGGGGATGGGCTGGTATGAGGAATTCCTAAAGGGAAGCTTCTTCTCATGGAAGTCATCACAGTTGTGCTTGGTGGGCATGTAGATATAACCCCATTGCTCTTTATTTCTAGGTGCCTCTATGAACTAGACGTTCGAGACCTCGTCATGAACCTTGATAGTCTATGAGAAGGAAAAGAGAGAGGGATGCTGGGACTGAGGAGCATATGGGGTGAACGTTTGGGATCTTTGTATCACACCAGTAGTTTATGGGTCTCAGAACTACCCTACTTGTAGAGAGAGAGGGAAAGTGAGAAAAAAAGCTGCCAGGTCCAGGATCAAACTGCAGTTGGCCATGTGGGAGTCCAGCATCCTTAATCACCATGCCACATGCCGGCCCCATGCCCAGCATGTTTCTTAAGTCACCAGGGCCAGGATCTGAATTACAATCAGCCATGTGAGATCCAGCTCCCTTAACCACTAGCTATTGATTTTCATATACAGTGTAAGATAGCTAGGGATTCTATTCACCTTTTTCCTTATAGTAACACATTTGTCCCCCACTGCTGTCATTTGCCACCTATTAACCAATAGAATAGAGCGGGATCTGGGGCTTATATTTTGGTGGTGAGACAAGTATGGAGAGAGGTGAGCAGGGCACTCTGGTGATTTTTCTTTTAATTATTTTATTTAACTTTATTTATTCATTCATTTATTTATTTCAATTTGACCAGAGAGGGATAGAGAGAGAGAGAGAGAGAGCAAGCTGCCAGGTCCGGGATCTGAACCATAGTCAGCCACATGGGAGTCCAGCACCCTTAACCACCAAGCCACCTGCCAGCCCCACAATGCTGCATGATATCAGCGAGGAGCATCAGCCACAGGAATTAGGCTGCAAGAGTTAAGAACAGCAGTGAGAGAAATGTGTTGGGGGATCCCTAGGGATTAAGGCATTCGAGATTTTTCCCATCCCTCAGGTTCCTGAAAAGAAAGTTCGAGATTTTTCCCATCCCTCAGGTTCCTGAAAAGAAAGTTCGTAGGGCACCTCTCCCACATTCTACTAACTCCAGAAGCATATTCCACCCTTTTGAAACCTCCCTGTGAGACCAAGCCAGGGACAATGCAATGGCCACCAGAAAGGCAGGATTCAGGCCATCCCACTATGTGGTGGTTAAGGCAGCTGGATCCCACATAGCTGACTCTGAGGTTTGAATCCCAAATCCAGTGGCTTGAAAATTATACCAGGCTTGTGTCCACACATGTCCAAATTCCCAAGAGGAGAATGGAGGAGAGGGGATTGCAATGTGATCATCCCCCTGGGGGGTGATTTTCCACTTTCCCTCTCTCTCTGTCTCTCTCTGTCAGGCACACATACCCTATCACAAAAGTTAAAGAAAAATTAAAAAAAAAAAAAAGAAAAAGAAAAAAAGGTGAGATTCACTGATTCCTGGCAAGAGCCTGAAGGATGCCAGGATGCCAAGAAGGAGTGGAAGCCTGACCTTTCCCTGGCCCAGCCCATCCCAGCATGAGATGATTGAGGAGCATCTGTCCAACACTATTGCTTCCCAGGGGCCTGGGATCAGGGAGAGGCCCCCATGGTGGGGTGGGGAGAAAGGACA
>NW_006203886.1:189212-193874 GCF_000334495.1 Tupaia belangeri chinensis
AGATTCAGCAGTAGGCCTGAGCTTAGTGGAGGATAAACAGTCAACAACTGGGAGATGCAGCCTGGGAGTTCCTGCCCACAGCAGTGAACCACAGCACTCTCAAGAGAACAGACCTCTGGCTTTCTACTGGAGCAGGGAATTGGTAGCTAGAAAGTATATGTAGAGCTCTAAACAAACTTTCAACCACTTTTCTTTTTTTTAAAGAGTTATTTATTCATTCAATTTTATTTGTTATTATTATTTTTTTAAATTTGACCAGAGAGAGACTAAGAAAGAGAGAAAGGGAAAGTGAGAAAGCAAGCCACCATGTCCAGGACCACAACCATGGTCAGCCATGTGGGAGTCTAGTGCCCTAACCATCATGCCACCTGATGGCCCCTCAATCACTTTTCTTTTTAAAAAGTCTTGGGCTTTACCCCCATGTACAGAGAGAACTTGCGCCTAATCCTTTTCTTTGGGTAGAGGCTACAGTGTAGCTGCAGTTGGTCCTCAGATTTCACCACTATTGCCATAGGAGCTATCTAGAGCTGGGTAGTGAGATATAGGTGTCAGTCACTATTAATAAAAAAGGAAGAGGCAGTCTTATATAAATCCACCTCTCCATCTGTCATTGGGTAGTCGGGAGGGATGTTTCAACATACGAGGTTATGTATTGAGAGCTGTTCCAAGCAGGAGAATTTTCCAACTACGGGTGGAGAAATGTGTCAATGGGGCCCAATCAATAGGAAGCATGTCGATGACTTGGTTTTAATGAATGGGAAGATTTTCAAATGGGCTTGTCAATGAGATAGATATCAATGGTGGGTATTTCCGAGTGGGAAGAGGGGGCTCATCAGTGGTAGCATTTTGATAGGCATGTATGAATGGGGGGATTTATTCCTAGTGGAAAATGGAGATGGACAATGTCAGTGGATCAAGATATGTGAATGGGGAGATTTGCCAATAGAGATTGTCAGTGGGAATTATGTCATAGAAAGATATTTATGGGACCATCAGTTGGAGTAATGGCTATGTCACTGGACTCCCAAGTATTCGATCACGGTTCAAGTCCCGGACCTGGTGACTTAAACTCACACCCGGCACATGTGTGTGCATACCCAAGATCCCAAGCAGAGAATGGAGGAGAAGGGATTATGGCATGGCCATCCCCCCTGGGGGGTGATTTCTCGCTTTCTGTCTCTCTCTGTCTTTCTGGTGAGTTCATGAGCCCTATAGCAAAAACCTCTCAAAAAAAAAAAGATATTTACGAATAAAGAGATTTTTCAACTGAGGATATGCTTATGGAAGAGAGAGATGGGGGGCGTGTCTTCAAAAATTCATGGATAAAGGACCAGCAGTTAGCGTAATGGCTATGTCGCTGGACTCCCACATAGTTGACTGCAGTTCGTGTCCCGAACCCGGTGGCTTAAATCTCACACCGGGCGCATGTGCGTGCGTGCCCAAGATCCCGAGAGGAGAACGGAGGAGAAGGGATTGCGGCATGGCCATCCCCCATCGGGGGTGATTTCTTGCTTTCTGTCTCTCTGTCTCTCTCTGTCTGTCTGGCGAGCACACATGCCCTATAGCAAAAACCTTTCCAAAAAAATAAATTCATGGAAAATACATATTATGAGAAAACTATTCATAGATTTTTTTTCAGGGTTTTTTTTTTACACCAAAATAAACCTTAATTCCATTTTCCCACAAATGTTTTAAAGTCCCTCGTATTTGTCACTGGAATCCATCAGCAGGCACTAGATTGTTACTGGGTATTTGTGGATGGGGAGATTTGTCATGGAATTTTTACGGATAAGAAGATATTTTTTAGTGGGATATCTGTGAAAAAGGGGATTTGTCACAGTGAGGGAAGGAGAATTTTCAAAGGAAGGATTTGCCAAGGAATTGGGGATTTGTCATCTGTTGTCTTAGCAACAGGAGAGACTTATAAAGGTGAGGATTCATCCACAATGAGAACAGTGTAGCAGGGAACGTTATGGCCCGTTATGACCCGGGAGGGGTTGGTTTTCTGGCAGAAGTCTTTGAAAATGTTGGTATGTGTCCGTAGGGGGCATTTGCTCACTGAAAAGCAGTGTATAAGTATCATAATAAGAAGAAAACTATTACAAATTAACATATTAATATGTGTAATGTCTCTGGGGAGATTATCAAGATCCTAAATTAAACTAAGGTTTCCGGAGTGCAAGTAAGTTATTGCTCATAATCTTATACATTATTTCCAGTGTCATATATTACCATTTATAATTTCAAACATTATTTGCAATATTGTAAATAATCATTACTGATAAGAATTATCAGTACTGGGACCAGCAGATGGTGGAATGGTTACATCACTGGACTCCCACATAGTTGACTGTGGTTTGAGTATCAGACCCGGCAGCTTAAAACTCACACCAGACGTGTGTGCATGCATGCCCAAAATCCCAAGAGAAGAATGGAGGAAAAGGGATTGCAGCATGGCCATCCCCCCGGGGAGTGATTTCTTGCTTTCTGTCTCTCTGTCTCTCTCTGTCTCTCTGGCAAGTGCATTCACCCTATAGCCAAAATCTCTCTAAAAAAAGAAAAGAATTATCACTACTTAAGTTATCAATTAAATTATAATGACTAGAATTGCTACTAATACTTATAAGTGCTATATACTGGGACCAGCAGATGGCATAATGGTTATGCCACTGGACTCCCACGTAGTTGACTGCAGTTCGAGTCCTGGACCCGGTGGCTTAAAACACACCAGGCGCATGTGTGTGTGTGCCCAGAATCCAGAGAGGAGACTGTAGGAGAAGGGATTGCGGTGTGGCCATCCCCTCTGGAGAGCAATCTCTTACTTTCTGTCTCTCTGTCTCTCCAGTGAGTACACTTTCCCTATAGCAAAAACCTCTCTAAAAAACTAAAATAAAAATAAGTGCTATATGCCTACCACTGCTCCAAGCACTTTACATATACTACCTCATTTAATGCACATATGGTCACTAGGACTTAAGCATTCTTTTTAATCCCTATTTTATAGATGCAAACACTGAGGCACAGAAAGGCAGTAAGATTTCCCCCAAGGACATAGAGCTAGGACATGGAAGGGGTAGGATTTGAATACAGATGACCCAGCTCTGGGGTTCCTGTTCTTAACCACTCCACTGCCTGTCTAGAAATTACATTGCTGTTACTAATATTATACATCATTATCATTATGAGTGTCATATATTTTGACCTGAAAAAATATCCAAGGGGTGAATACACCCAGTAATCATCCACCAACCCTAGCATAGACCTCTGGAGGATTCTGTGATACCTGTATTTTAGGGAGAAGCACTGAGGCTCAGGTGAGGGAAGGACTGGTCACCAAGCTACCCATTGAGCCGGGCCCCAAGGTGCATGCCTCAGATGAATGTCACACACACACACTTTATGTCAGCCATCATAGAGTCTCTCCCAGATGCTCAACACACAGAAACCCTGAATGCTGAGGGTAGGGGTACTCACTTTGCTCACTTTAATGGCTTTTCTAGCAGAATGATGATCCCAGGACTACAGATCTGCCAGGTGTCTGGGGGAAGTGGCCTTGTGTGCTATTCTAGACTCTGTATATCCTGAGGTACTGATTGACCTTGTCCATGCTGCATTGGGTCTTGGTCAAGGTCTACATGCAGGGTGCGACAGGTCAGCAGGAGAATGGCCTCCATGCTGGCTTGTATCTTTCCCCTGCTACCTTCTACTTCACCTTCCTCCCAGGCCTCAGCATGGCTGAAAGCTCAGAGAAGGGGTCCTAAGCTAACTTGGGCCCTGGGGAAACCTCCCAGGAATGCAAAATGGCTTTGGGACAGGAAACAGAGGACCCAGGGGACTACTCTTGGGGTCCTAGAGGAGACTTGGAGCTGCCTGAGAGTGCAGGAAACTGATACTAGAGTTTGGTGAATTGTCAGGAACTGCCGACCTCTCACAGGCAGCTGAGGGAATTAAGACAGGTTACGAGGGCTAAAGCAGGGCCTGAGCCATTTCCTTACAGTGGTACCCATCAGCAAAGACACTATTTGCCCCTTTTGATCAAGGACAGGATTCAGACCCTCCTAGGGCACAACCAAGGTGTAGAAGATGTTGATGGAGAAATGGTTGCTCATCCCTACTCAGGTGGATAAAGACCTGTTGGTCAAAATCTGCCCATCCCAAGTGGCGTGTAACTTGGACCCTAGGGAAATCTCCCAGGAGGGCAAAAGGCTTTGAGACAGAAAAGAGAGGACCCAGGGGGTTACCCTTGGTGCCCTGGAGGTGACTCAGATTCTTTTTTTAATGTTAAGAGAAGTTTTTGCTATAGGGTGTGTGCGCTCGCCAGAAAGACACAGATAGAAAGTGAGAAATCACCCCCCGGGGGTAGATGGCCACACCACAATCCATTCTCCTCCATTTTCCCCTCAGGATCTTGGGCATGCATGCATACGTGCCCAGCGTGAGTTTAAACCACCCTGTCCAGGACTCAAATCGTGGTCGACTACGTGCGAGTCCAGCGACGTAATTATTACGCCACCTGCTGGTCCCAAGGAGACTTCGATTCTTATCAATAGGAGCAGTGGGTGGTCTGATGGGAAGGAATGTGGACAATGTGGACATCTCTTTTTTTTTTTTTTTTTAGAGGTTTTTGCTATAGGGCGCATGTGCTTTCCAGAAACATAGAGA
>NW_006203886.1:194004-199116 GCF_000334495.1 Tupaia belangeri chinensis
GGGTCCGGGACTCGAACCGTGGTCGACTACATGGGAGTCCAGCGACATAGCCATTACGCTAACTGCTGGTCCCTGGGCATCCTTTTCTTCACCAGAGTGTTTTTCAAGCAGATTCAGGTCAACAGGACACTTGGGTGCTCCATTGAATGTTTGCACCAATTGGAAATTTCTGGTTCCCATGGACCTCACTTGAGTCAGGACTTTTGAAGTATAAGGATCAGGAGCCAAGGACTTGGAATAGTTCAGAGGGGTCTGGCCCAGCCACAGTAGCATAAAGGCCTAGGAAGGGAATATTTGGAGGGTCCCTCACTCAATCATTAAGAAAAAGATAAGGTAGAAAGGTGAGTGTCAAGTCTAGAGACCCCAGGTTGGGTGAGGGGACAGCCAGGCAGAAGGTGGTGTGTGGAAGGCATGGGCTTGTGTGCCTGCTTGATCTACTTTTGAACCTATTCATGACTGTCAGCATTTCAGAGTTGGTCAGAGGAGTGAGGGGAGGAGAGGTAGGGGAGGCAGGAGGGGAACTTGGGAATGTTTTTCTTTTTAGGGGAACTTGGGAATGTTTTTCTTTTTAATTTCTTTCCTAGAGGATGTATGCATTGCCCAGAGAGAGAGAAAGAAGTGACCCTCCCTCCCAGGGGAATGCTCACGCCACAATCCCCTCTCTTCCACTTGTCCTTTCTGGATTTGGGGCATGCATGTACACATGCCTAGAGTGTTTTTCAAGACTCCTAGTCTGGGACTCAAACTATGCAGTTGGCCTTGTGAGATCCAATCACCCTTAACCACCATGCTGCCAGCTGGCCCAGCTTGGGAATTTTAACCTTTTCCCCATCCCTCCTCTCCTATGCCCCAAACAACTCCTTCTAAGGAATCTCCTACAGGCCATGGGTGGGGACCCAGGGCTACTCCTTCTTTAGGAGTCCCTGGCTAGGTTATTGGGAGCCCTGAATCCCCTGGGGTTTCTCCCTTTCTTCTAAGTCAGACTTGTGGTACAATATCTAAGGATGTGAAGAGTAACACCACCAAGTTTGGATGGGATGTCCTCACTAGATGACATCAGGACAGTGCCTGAGGTGAGGAGGAAAGCTAATTACCAATTGAGAGAGTGCCAACGAGTTTTATCAACTGATAAGATCTGTGAACGAGGCGATTTGTCAGCAGTGGTATAATTTATTAACTAGAGAGTCCTGGGCAAATAGAGATTATAAATTAGTATAGAAAAAATGTCTGAAGGCATTGAGTCGAGAAACTATTCAATAAGTTAGAGTTGATAGTGTAGGTTAAATGATTACTACCGACACTGCAGATCACCAGTGCTAATGCCAATGTCGGGAAGTTATTACCAATCCATCCAGTTTTATGTAAAATATTAAACCCTAACATTTGGCATCCCTCACCCCCTCCGCATCAGACCCAGGGTGCTTCCACCAGGTTATCAGCAACATGGATTTGTTCCCAGGCACTACACAGCGACAGCACCTGCTGGGTGGTACTTCTTTATTTCATCATCCAGGAAGAAGACAGGCGTGGGTACGGGCGAATACTGTGCGGGCTTCAGCTTCCACTGGGGATAGGATTCAGGCCTTCCGGAGCCGCAGTGACTGCCAGGTGCACATCCCTGGCTCCCTTGGCAGGCAGGCAAGGTGGCGGCTCTGGTAGCCCTTCTCAGAGCCAAGGAGGAGCTGGTCCGTCCACAAGCAATGAGTGTCACTCTCCAATTTGCAAGGGATGGATAAACAGGGAAATACCTGGAGGGGAGGAAGGAGATATATCTCTGGGTTTCTCCTCTCTGTACTTCCCCTATGGGACAGAACATCCCCTCTTCAGCTTTCAACAGTGAACTGCAGAGGAGACTTTCTGTCACCCAACTGGAGTACATATGCAAGAACAGCCCTCCCATTGAGAGAATAATTATTGGACTCTGGGGTGTCAGTAAGCCAGTGAAAGGATCAGTGTCCTGGAATGGTGGATGGGAAACAGTTATTTGGGTCAATCAGACCTGTTGCCTGAGGAATTGTCCCACAGGAAAGAGAACAATTGGCAGTAGTAGGGAATGGTCGATGGGTGGGGAGCTTAAGCACAGGAATAGCCAGTGGGGTTCCAGGATAGTCACTGGGGTCAAAGGACATTTGGGACCATCAGGGAACAGTCTTGGAATAGCCAGAAAGAAGGTCAATGTAACACTCCCTAGCGTGTGCGACAGTCAGAGCTCCAGAGTCACAATCAGATGTGCTGAGGAAGAGTCCGTGGATTTGGGGAATAGCATTTTGGGTTCCTGAAGAACACTCTAGGGAGCAAGAAACAATCCCAGGAGGTCAGGGACAGACAGTGGGACTACAAGATAGTCACAGGGAAGAGGCAGAGTGACGGGAAATAGCCAGAAGGCCCAGGGCACAGGTAATCCCAAGGTATCTGAATGTGGGGCAAAGAAACAACCAGAGTTTCCAAGGGAACAGCTCAGGTTTGGGGGAATAGCGAGATCAGTTTGGGTTGCAGCCACGGAGACAAGGAACAGCCAGAGGGAGCAAGAAACAAGGTCAAGGTTTGGGAAAGAATCTCAGGAATGATCTCCAAAAGGAGTGTGAGGCCCAGGCACTTACTGTGCATTCCTCACAGCCAGCAGCGTAGGCCTTGGTGAAGCCCCGGCGCTGGGCAAGGCTCAGACTGTTCCAGGGTGCCACGAAACTGCAGGTGGTGATGTGCAAGTGTCCGTTCCGCAATTGTCCTGGGGTGTGGGGGAAACGGGAGAGCAGAAATTAACAGGTAGCTTCTGATTGGCTGGGCCGGGGACAGGGTGGCCCCTGGCTGGCGTCCTTGGTGCACAGGCAGAGGCCCGCCTTCTGGTAGGCTGAAATCCGGGCGGTCCCCATCTCAGCGGAGACCATTCCCTTCAGAAACCTCGCCCCCTCGCGGTTGGCTAGGCAGCGTCTGAAGGGTGGGTTGGCGTGGCACGGGGCGAGGGGGCGGGCCCTCACCAGCAATGAGAAATTCCTCGCTGCGGTTCTGGGATGTGTGGAAGTATCCGCAGACGCTCTCCATGGCGGGGGTGTGGACGAACTGGAGGTCAGCGACATCTCCCAAAGCGTTGAACCCTTTGAAGACCTGTTGATGGATGAGGGGAAGAATCTCTTTTACTGACATAATCCTCCCACTCCACCTTCTCCCCTAATGTCATGCAGCATCCCAAGATCACAACCAACTTCGTTGCCAGCCAGTAGCCTGAGGCTTCCGTTTTGACAGGAAGATGTTAGGAACTGGTGGGAAAGGGGCAGGAAGGATACCTTGGTCGTCTTGATCTCATAACGCTGGTATAAGGTAGTCTCGTTGACTTCTGCAGGCCCCATGAACTTGGCTCTGATGACTGCAGGAGAGGAGAGAAAGAAAAGAGTCAAAAGGGCTGTGTGGGCCAATAAAAATAATAATCAACATAAACCAGCAAAGCGCATACATAAATAGGGATTACTGGGTGCCAGACAGTATACTAAGGAATCTAAACATTTGTTAATTGATTCATCTCTCTATCGTTTACTCCTTGGTCAGGCGCTGTTTTTAGCCTTTTTTGTATATTCATTTGTTCATTCACCTATCAAATATTTCAGAGTGCTACTGTGTGCCACGCACTGTTCTGGGTGTCAAGGACACAACCGTGAACAAAACATAGAAATCCCTTTTTATATGGAGCTCACATTCTAGTCAGGAGAAGACAAACTAAAAACAAATGAAATATGTAAGTACATGGATAGTTAGAAGATTTTAAGTTCAGTGGAGAATTATAGAGCTGGGTAAGAGAGTGACAAAAATTCTGTACTGGACCAAACTTTAGTGAGACTCCTAAACCTTCCCCTAGGCCCATCTGTGTACTGTGTAAAATCCAGTTTTAGCAAAAAGCCCTGCTAAGTCCGTTTAACACATACCGTTGATATCTAATCATATTCCTCAATATCTGCTCAGGTTCCTCATCTTTCATCTTCTTCTAGATAATGTCTGATCACCTGGCCTGTTTGCAGCACTAAGGTTCCTGTTAGGTTGGTGTAGCCAGAATCTTCCCCTTCCCCTAATATTTCCTCTCAGTAATTTTCCATATTCACTGACCCACCCTGCTCCCTGGCTATAGATTCCCATGGGCCCACACTGTATTCAAAACTGAGCTCAATCCCTCTCTCCCATGGCAAAATCCCATTGCAGTGGTCCCTACACCTATTGCTATGGTCTTGAATAAAGTTTGCCTTATGGTACTTTAACAAGTATCATTGAATAATTTTTTTCTTTACCATGGGAGAAGGAGTACTAGGGAGCAGGAGTTAAAGTTGTAAACAGGCTGGTCAGGGAAGGCCACTTTGAGAAGGTGATGTTTGAGACAGTCACCCATGTGGATACCTGTGGGGAAGGGTGTGCCAGGCAGAGGGAGCAGCCAGCACAAAGGCCCTGAGATGGGCCTGGGCCTGGTGTAATCAAGGATGTGTGAGGATGCCAGTGTGGCTGAAGCAGAGTAAGTGCAGGGGTGAATGGAACTGTTCTAGAGGTAAGCGCCATTGTGAACCCCCGCTGTGCTGAGACGAACCCAAAGCAAAGTGTGTAAGCAGGGCAGGGTATAGACTCACCCAGGTCAGAACTGCAAAAGGCCATCTGTGGATGGGGTGGCACACAGGTGCAGGCCCTGCTGGGGGCTGTCAGACACAGTAACAGCAGGATGCTGGAGGCCAGGGGCACAAAGGGGGCCATGGTGGGTTCTGTGGGGAAAGGGGAATGTCAGATGGCCCCCAACACAGCTGATCTGCTAGCCAGGCAGACCTGCCATCCAATCCTGACGGAGGGATTGGAAATCTCTGGAAATCCAGGGGGTCCTCATTTCAACTGAGACCATTCAGGACAGAGATTAGGAAACTGGGTTCAAGGTGGAGAGGTTGGGGAGTTTAAGAAGAGTTTAGGGAATTGGGAGAGCTTAGGAGTTTATGGAGTCAGTGATTTAGGAGACTGAGTGAGTTGGATTCTGGGGTTATGGTGTTTGGGAAATAAGGGGGATGGGCAGTTTTGAGGATTTAGGATGGCTGAAGAAGCCTGGAAGTTGAGGCGTTTCCGGGGGGGGGGGAGGAATATGGAGTGTGGGGGCTG
>NW_006203886.1:199366-201908 GCF_000334495.1 Tupaia belangeri chinensis
GTGGTGTGGGGTGTAGGAAAGTTTGGGGGTTTAGAGGTTGTACATATTGAGAGATAGAAGGGGCTGGGGAAATTTAGGGAGGTTGAGGAATTTGAAGGAGGTTGGGAGTTTAGGGACCTAGGGGAGTTTGGGGTTTTTTAAGAGGTTGGAGAAATTAGGAAGCTTAAGGTAATGGGGGGCAGTTTAAGGATTTGGGGGGCAGAGGAAATCGTTTTGTTGCTGTTGGTAGACACAGTCTGGCTATGTGGCCCAGGCTGGTCTCCAACTCTGATCCTCCTGCCTCAGCCTTCTGAGCATCTGCGATGACAGTCGTGCATCACTAGGACGGTCAGCAGAGGAAGTTTTGAGGTTTAGGCAATTGGAGATTGAGGAGTTTGGGGGATCTGAGGACTGGGGAAGTTTGGGGACCCGCAGGAGTTTGGGTGGGGATTTAGGGAACAATGAGAGAATTGGGGGAGCCAGCAGATTGAGAAACATTTATGGTATTAGAGAGTCACGGGTTTGGGGGAGCTGGGAATAGATGTCAGGGGTTCGAGGGAATTTGGAGTGGCAAGATTGGAGGAGAACTTCCAGCCCCCCTCCCCGTACCCCCTCGACCAGCTGGGGGTCCTGGAACCCGCAGACTGGCAGAGCAGCGGGGCCCCAAGCACGGGAATGGATGAGCCTGGTGGCCAGCACACAGACTGCAGCCCGACCGCGGCACTCGGGCCCTTGCTTACCTCTCGTGTCTCAGTAAGCGCTGGATCTGCGGCGATGGCGGCAGGGCCTGAGCGGTAGAGGATAAATGTCCACTCGAGGGGCGGGGGGGGGCGGCGCGGGAAACGCTCCCTGAATACATTCCCCAGCCCCCCACCATCAGCGCAGAAGCCAAGGGGCGGGCCGAGGGCTGCCGAAAGGAGATACACCCTCCTCCTCTCCCTCCTCCCGGTGGCCCGGGCCACCCCCTCCCCCTCTCCACGTAGAGCCCCATTCCTTCCAAGCTACCTCAATGGAGAGCTTAAGGCAGGATTCCCTCAGTCGACTTCCCTGGTCTCGAATCTCTTGGATCACTCACATCCCCCAAACTCCCCATGGCTGAAGTCCAAATTAGTTCATCTCTTCAGTATTTACTGTCCATCTACCATATGCCAAGCACACAGAAATCTCTTCTCATTTAAAAAAAAAAAATTTTAAGGAATCATTTAATTGAGACCAGCAGTTGGCATAATGGCTATGTCGCTGGACTCCCATGTAGTCGACCAGGATTCGGTCCGGTGGCTTAAACTCACACTGGGTACGCACGCATGTGTGTGTGTGTGTGTGTGTGTGTGTGCCCTGGGACCTAAAAACCTGGAGGGCTCTAGAGAGGGGATCGTACATGAGCAACCCCTGTGGAGGTCTCTCTGTCTTGTGTGTGCGTGTGTGTACTCATGACGTGCCCCTGATAGAAAAACCCTCTCAAAAAAAAAAAAAGAATTATTTAATTGTATTTATTTAATTTTGCTATAGAGCACATGCACTCACCATAGAGAGAAAGTAAGAAAACAAGCTGCCAGGCCCAGAACTCGAGCCACTGTTAGCCATGTGGGAGTCCAGCGCCCTAACCACCACACCACCTGCCAACCCCAAAATTTGTTCTTTATTTCTGATAGTGTGTGTGTGTGTGTGTATGCATGCACATGTGTATGAGAGAGAGGAGCATCTTCTACAGGGTCTGATCACACTGTGAACCCCTCCCTCCAGTCCTCCAGTCCATTGGATTTGGGGCACTCAGGCACATGCTCAGCATATTTCTGCCTGACCAGGCCGGGGATTGGAACTGAGGTTGCCATGTGGGATCCAGCTTCCCTTGAGCAGCACATTACTGTTGTACTATGGAGACAGCACAGAAATCCCTTTCTTAGTATGTTTGACATACCAAGAGATGGCAGAGAGAAAACAAGGAGAACAATGGAAGGAGATAAGGTAGATAAATGCGGTGGAATACAACGTGTGGCGTCTGAGGCACAGAGAGGTTAAGTAACTTATCCAAAGTCACAGAGTTAAAAAGTTACAGAACTGAGATGGAATTCAGGTGGCCAGGAGCCAGTGCCTGGATCTTAGCCCTGCTCAGAAAATGCAGACAAATAGCCAGCATTCATATAGCACTGACTGGGTACCAGGCCCTCAGCATAATTTATTTCACAGAGCTCACAACAAGCCTCTGAGGTGGGGATTATTCCCATTTTACAGATGAGGAAATAAGAGGTGTAGAGGGAACTGAACTTTCCCAGGATCACAGGGCATAGCTGGGATTCCAGCCTAGGCTAACTGGCTTTGGGATCCTAAGTAACCCAGGCGTGGCATAATCCCAACAAACAGGGAATGATGCGGTAAATTAATGAGCATTGGGAGGGGGGTTGAATGGTGGTGAAAGAAGCCTAGTGAGTCAGTAGAGAAGCAATCTCCACCCCATCCTGCCCTGCCCCTTCCTCACCAACCATCCCACACCCCCGGTGGGGGGTGAGTGAGGCAATCCTGTCTACCAGATTCACGCTGATCCTGATTCTTCCTTGGGGTCACG
>NW_006203886.1:202162-209313 GCF_000334495.1 Tupaia belangeri chinensis
GAGGTTCCTGCTTATCCGTATTCTTCCTTGGGGTCCCGGGGAAAGGGTCTGAGGACTGATTAATATCCTTGGTTAATTCAAGGATGATAATAGTGATGAAGGCTACCACTTATTGAGCACTTACTGTGTACTGCGTGCTAAAGTCTTTGTGAAAATTCTCTCACTCACGCTCCAATACCCCATGCTAATTAAACTTAATTAATTCAAGGAGGTTAGCTCAACAACAACACAGCAACCAGCACTTAGGAATAAGTACTGTCCTAAAGTCTTTGTATGTATCAATACATTATCTCTTTCAGTCAATCCCGATTACCTCCTCATTCACTGACCTTAGGTAACAGAGGGATGTTAAACCAATAACAATAATCATACAAATAATAATGATAGGACTCAGCACTTTTTGAAGATTGAGGCTCACTGTGACACAGATACTGGGCTAAACAGTTTTCCTGAAATAAGTAGTCTATCCCTGTGAGTTAGATACGGTTCATATTCTCATTATACAGTTGAGGACACTAAGACGCAACGGAGTAGAGTAACCTGCCCAGGAATGAGAGTTAAGAAATGCCTCTGTTGGAGGGACCAAAAAAGGGAGGAAGGGAAGTAAACCAAGAATGTGTAGAAGCTGATTGGGAAAGTAAGAAAGTGAGAGTGAATGAGACATGTGGTTGACTAACTCTGGCCGGACAGAGCAGGGAAAGTCCTGCTCTGGCTCCTTGCTGACCCTGGTTCTGACCCCAGTGTTGTAGCTCTGAAACCTGTCAGCTCAGAGTTTTGCTGACTGTTTACACGTGAGGAGTTGTGTAGATTTGGGTTATGGTGCAGGTATGAAAATGGGGGGAATCGAGCCAGTGGTATGGTGGTTAAGGGGGCTGGATCCCATATGACAGAATGTGCAGTTCAATTCCCAGACCTGGTGGCTTGAAAAACATGCTACGGGGCAGGGGGGCACAGGTGGCATGGTGGTTAAGGCGCTGGGCTCCCATATGGCGAACCACGGTTAGAGTCCCAGACCTGGCAGCTTGCTTTCTCACTTTTTTTCTCTCTCTCTGGTGAGCACACGTGCCCTATAGCAAATGAAATAATAATAATAATAAATAAAATGGAATAAATCATTCAAAAAAAAAAAACTCACTTTGGGCACATGTGCATACATAGCCAAAATCCAAAGAGAATGGAATAGAAGGGACTGTGGTGTGGAGGTGTGGCCATCCTCCATGGGGGGAGGTGATTTCTTATTCTCTCTCTCTCTCTCTGGTGAGTGTATGTGCCTTATAGAAAAAAAATTACAAAATAGAGGGACTGGGAACCAGCAGTTAGTGTAATGGCTATGTCACTGGACTCCCACGTAGTCGACCGCGGTTCGTGTCCCGGACCCGGTGGCTTAAAACTCACGCCGGGCGCGTGTGCGTGCGTGCCCAAGATCCCGAGAGGAGAATGGAGGAGAAGGGATTGCGACGTGGCCATCTCCCCTGGGGAGTGATTTCTCACTTTCTGTCTCTCTGTCTCTCTCTGTCCTCCTGGTGAGTGCATGTGCCCTATAGCAAAAACCTCTCTACAAAAAAAAAACAAAAAAAAACCCCCCCAAAAAAAAAAAAAAAAAAAAAAAAAGATGACAAAATAGAAAATAGATGGAATCATAGAGGGGTGCCCAGTTATGTGACTGGGGAGCTGGGTATGGGGACCCGTAGGGGCCCTCTGGCATGTTCAGAGCCTACACCTCATTATCTCAACCTACTAAGCGCTTGGGCATGCTTGTGCCCTTTGTACAGATCTGAAAACTGAGGCCCAGACAGGAGTTAACTGACCTGCCTGGGGTCCCACATGGCCTTAGGAAGAGGAGAGGTCAAGATTCAAACCCAGTGTTCTCCAGGCGACCCCAGAGCCCAAAGCTCCCTGCACACACACACATGCAGGTACACGCTCACACACATATGCAGCGTTCTGGCTCAGGTCCAGAGGAAACAAGGATGGCTTATGAAAAGGGGACCTAGAAACTTGAGCTGGGAGAGGGGTGACAGTATTCATGGAGACTCACAGCTCTCTGGTGTGTTTCTGCCTTTGAGAGTTGTGTGTGCGCCCCTCTGTGTATTGTGTGTCCATTTCTGAGTCAGGTGTGTGCCTGAGTGTTTTGTAAAGCCCTGCTTGTTTGATGTATTGTTTCTGGAAGTTGCGTAGCTGCCCCTGAGAAGCGGTTGAGGTTGCGTAGGCAATCACGAATGCATTGCTCGCCTCCATGTCTGTGCGTATGTCCAAGTGGCGCGTCATGCACACGCCTCAGTATTCTTTCCCTGGCTTGCTGCCCAGAGGCCCCCCTCTAGCCCCTTGTGCCAACATCATGCCTCTGAACACCCTTATAATGACGCCAGTCATTTGGGAAATGAGGAAGGGGGGGGTGCAGAGGGAGGGTGAGGTCTAAAGGTCAATCGTTCACCCTGAGTCTGCGGGCTTCCTGTGCCTGTCGGGAACTGGGAACCACCACCGCCCCAGCAGCCCCTCCGGGAATGCCAACTCTCTACCCTGTCAGTGGGAGGGAGGGCCAGGGGGGACCTGAGCCTGCATAAGTGCTATGATGGGACCAGGGTTGCCCAAGCCAGTTCCCTCTGCCCTGCCCAGGGTTGGGGCTGGAGGAGGAAGGGAGACTTGTATTCTCACCTGAACGTGTATGTCACCAGCCCCTAGGACGTTGCCTGTATACTTAGAGTTACGTCTGTTACGTCTGTCTCTGGTTGTGTGTATGCCTTCGTGTTGTATATATGGCAAGGCAGGCTGTGTGTCTAGATATGCCTTGTGTACCCAGGAGTGTGGTGTGGGCCTGTGCTGTCTCAGGGGCTATGTGAATACATAGAAGTGTGGGTACCTCTGTATATTGTATAGGTCCTTCCATTTGTTGTCCATGTGCCTAGGGGTGTTGTGTACCTGTGCTACTGTGTCCAGTTCGGTTGTGCGAACTCATAGCTGTGTGGGCCTCTCTTGAATGAGTAATCCTTTGTGTGTTGTGATCCCCTGATTGTGGGTTTGGATGAAGGGAGGGAGCCCGTCTGTGCTGCCCAGGAGGACTGCCCAAGAGTACTGGCCCATGCCATGAGAATGACCACGTGGGCTCTGAGCCTGTCAGCTGTGGTCTCAACATGCATGGACGTCACTGGGTTTGTTTCTGTAGATCTGAATTCTGAGGGCTTGTGTGTCTCTTAAATTGTGTATGGGTATGGATGAGGCTTACATGCAAAGCTTGACTGAGGGGTCGGTCCAGTTGCTACCTGCTCTCCAACCCCCCCCAACACACACACACACACACACACACACACACACGCACACACACACGCACACACGCACTCACCTTATCATCCACTCACTGTAAAAACAGTCTTTTTTTCCGGGAAAGTCCCCCACCCTTATCCTAGGCCTCTGCCTGGGAAAGCAGAGGCGGGAAGTCTGGGACTTGGGGGATGGGGAGGGATAAGCAGGCAGTGAGGGCCCTGGGATGATTCTGTAATCGGATGCACTGTGTGACCCTCAGCTGCTGCTGTCTGCTTGTCTCTGACCTGCTTCTGGGAAATGGCTTGTAATGTGGTTCTCACTGGATGAGGTCCCCCTCAGCACTACCCCACCCCGGCAGTCAACCCTCCTGCACTGACCACACCTCCTCTGTGTTTGCTCCCACCAGCTCAGCAGCACTACGTACCCGGTGGTCGTGAAGATGGGGCACGCACATTCCGGGATGGGCAAGGTAAGTCCTGGCAGGAGCATGTATGTGTTTGTGCAATGCACACTCCTGGCACTGAGTAGATGGACGTGTTCAACGCACACCTGGGGTGTTTACCTATTTGGATTTTTGTGATCTCACATTCAGCGGATCTTGTGAGGCCATTTTTCTATCATAATTTCAGCCAATTTTGTGTGTCCTGCTATTTCACCAGTGTCTCCAGCACTGTGTCTGTGAGTATACACATGCCCATGTTGAACACACAAGATATATTCTATTATGCTCCAGGGTCTTGGGGTCCAGTGTGTTTTCCATCCACCTGATTTTGTCTCTGGTGAGAAAGCAGACTTGTAGTTTGCAAGTTGGAGTGTGTCTGAGCTTCTGTATGTTTGTAAATCGGGTGTACAATTGGTTTTGTGTTTGAGTGCCCATACATGTATACTGAACAGTTTTTTTTACAGCTTTATTGAGATAGAATTCACACACTATACAACTTACCCATTTAAAGTGGATAATTCAATGGTTTGTAGAACGCTCAGAGCTGCGTGCACCAACTTTGTGTCTGTACAAAACAGGAGGCCTGTAACTGCATCTTCAGTGTCTCATGTGTTCACATAATTTTTGCGCACTGCCAGTGTGTCAAGTGTATGTGCCACCCCCTCCCAAGCACCCCTACTCCCCACTGCTCTCTTGTCTGAACCAGGCCCTGATCCCTGCCCTCACACCCACAGGTCAAAGTGGACAACCAGCATGACTTCCAAGATATTGCAAGTGTCGTGGCACTGACCAAGACATATGCCACTGCCGAGCCTTTCATTGATGCCAAATATGACGTGCGTGTCCAGAAGATTGGGCAGAACTACAAGGCCTACATGTGAGTAATGAGTCCAGCGCCCAGGGAGGGCTTCCTGCCCTGCCCTAGGCAGCCCAGGCCCCCCTGAGCCTCTCCCCCTTTGCCCTTCAGGAGGACGTCAGTGTCGGGGAACTGGAAGACCAACACTGGCTCTGCAATGCTTGAGCAGATCGCCATGTCTGACAGGTCAGTAGGTCAAACTGAAGGGTGGGAGGGGATGGGAGTGTGGGAGTGTGGCCACTGGGCAAGGCACTGACAAGCTCCCCTGCTTCTCATCTTGGCAGATACAAGCTGTGGGTGGATACATGCTCGGAGATATTTGGGGGACTGGATATCTGTGCAGTGGAAGCGCTGCATGGCAAGGACGGAAGGGATCACATCATTGAGGTGGGAGCAGCCAGGGATCAGCAGGGGCACAAGGGAGGAACAGATGCCAAACTGTGGAGCACTCTGTGCCTCAGGAGGTCCTCAGTGAATGGCAGTGTGCTTAGTAAACTGTAAAGTACCTTGTGACAGAATGGCAAATGACAAAACACTTAAGAAACTCTAAACTGTTCTTATGAATTTCGATATCCTTGGTGAATGGCAAGCAACTCGTTAAATAATTACAGTGTTCGAGCTAGCTCTATGGCCTAGTGTTTAAGATAACCAGATCCCACATGGCCAACTCCATGGTTCGAGTCCTGGACCTGGTGGCTTGAGAAACATGCTGGGGTGTGGTGCATGTGTGTCCCAAATCCCAACAGGATGGAGAAATGGAAAAGGGATTGCAGCATGATCATTCCCCATAGAGAATGTTTTCTCTCTCTCCGTTTCTGTCTCTCTGTCTCTGGTGAGCACAGGTATCCTCTGGCAAAATTTAAAAACCAAACTATAAAATGTTCTGTGAATTGAGACATCTTGGTGAATGAGAAAGCCCTTAGTAAACTTTTAAAGTGTTCTGTGAACTGGACCAACAGCCAAGCACTGTGTAAAGGACCAAGAGCCTAGCAAACTAGAAAGCAGGGATAGACATTTTCTCTAACAGACCAGGCAGTGCATATTTTAGGCTTTTGGGCCATACAGTCTCTTGTAACTGTGCAACTCTGCAACAGCAGCCTCACACAAAGCAGATGCTCCTTAACTTACGATGGAGTTACAGCCCTGTCAACCCAACACAAGTTGAAAATATTGTAAGTCAAACATGCATTTCAACCACCACTTCAAAGTATGGTTTCTACTGAATGTCTATCACTTTCACACCATCAATAAAGTCAAAAGATTGAATTCAACCATCATAAGCCAGGGAGCACCTGTATATTAAAAAAATAAGAGTGGTGGGCCAGCAGGTGGCGTGGTGGTAAAGGCACTGGATCCCACACAGCCAATCCCATAGATGGAGTTCCAGACCTAGCAGCTTGAGAAACATGCCAGGTGTGTGTGTGTGTGTGTGTGTGTGTGTGTGTGTGTGTGTACAGTGTGTGTGTGTGTGCCCAAAATCCTAAAGAAAAGAGAAGGGAGAAGAAAGAAGGATGGAGGAGAAGGGATTGTGGCATGTCCATCTCTCCTGGAGGGTGATTTCTCACTTTCCATCTCTGTCTCTCTCAGGCAAGCACATACACCATATAGCAAAAATATTTTAAAAAGAAAAAAAAAAGCAGTGGCTGTGTTCCAATAAAACTATAAAACACTGGAATTAAATTTCATATTGTTTTCACATGTCATGAAATCTTTTGATTTTTTTTTCCCCCATTACAAAATATAAAGCCCATCCTTCGCTCATGAGGGGATGGGGCTGATTTGCCTATGGACCCTAATTTGCGGACCCCTGCTCTAAAGTGCCTCACATACCATTAAGTACCTCCTGACCTCCTGAAAGACAAGCTGCACAGGGCAAAATCGGCGCCTCTTACAACGTGGAGCTGCCGTCCTAACATGTTGTTACTGCCCCCTCACTGGAACCCTTTACCTCCCCGCAGGTGGTGGGCTCTTCCATGCCACTCATTGGTGACCATCAGGATGAAGACAAGCAGCTCATCGTGGAGCTCGTGGTCAACAAGATGGCTCAGGCCCTGCCCAGGCAGCGGCCGCGCGATGCCTCCCCTGGCAGGGGCTCTCACAGCCAGGTCAGGCCCTCTGCCTTGCACTAGTGGCGGGAGGCCAGCCCGTGGTCAGTAGGCACACACAGCATCACCTTTATGCACACATGGCTGGAATTGCCAGTTGTTTAAAAACTTACTAGCTGCTGCCCAGATGTCCCTGTACCTCCCAACACTGCCTGAATGGGCAGTGTGTGAGTCCCCCAGCCCACAACCTGACATCCCCTCAGCTCGGCCACAAATGGGGCCACACCCAACACACAGGGAACCCACGGCATTTCTGATTGGCTGCTGCTCCTCTGGCCAGTTGCTATTTTTAACCTCTCCTGCTCCACTCTGCCGCAGACTCCGTCCCCAGGGGCCCTGCCCTTGGGCCGCCAGACTTCCCAGCAGTCCGCGGGCCCCCCCGCTCAGCAACGACCCCCACCACAGGGTAAGTCAGGGGTCAACTTTCTCGGCCCCTACCATCCCAGCAGTCCCCGCTCTCCGCCTGTTCCCCCCCCCCCCCCCCCCC
>NW_006203886.1:209759-215291 GCF_000334495.1 Tupaia belangeri chinensis
CCCCCGCCGCTGCCGGGGGACCCCCGCACCCCCAGCTCAAGTAAGGGGATCCCTATAGCAGCCCTCACCTTGCTGCTCACAAAGCAGGCTCCCGCCCCAGTAGAGCAGCCCGAGCTCCCTTACGCTTCAGACCCAGGTCCTATTCAGGGGTCCTGACAGTTCTCTCTGGCCTCAACCAAACCCCTCCCCCAAATGATTGCTCCTCCCAGTCCACCAGAAGCCCCGCCCCCCTACCCCAGATCCCTTTGTCTCCATCCCAGGGATTGTTTGCTAGAATCCCAGGCAAACACCACTTTCAGTTCAGAATCCTCCCAACAGGCCCCGCCCACAGGCCCTGGCAGCCTATCCCAGGCACCTTGCTTACCAGCTTTGTACCTCTCAGCCGGTCTGAACCTCTCCTGCCAAACACACTCCTTATCCCAACCGACCCCCCCCAAACTCCTCCTGGAGTTTTTCATAGTCCCCATATGATTCCACTCTTCCTAGTCGATCCTCACATTTCTCCCAAAGTCTAGGCTCCTCGCTGGCCCATTTCAGTCTCCTACACCAACCTCTGCCTCTTCTATCCCTCTTAAGTCAAAAGTTCTCCCTGCCCCACCCAAATGCTTCCCCCTTCGACTGATTTGCCCCCTACCAAACTGTCTTTTACCCAAGCCGTTCCCAATCCCACTCCCTCTGACGCCTCACCCTTAGACTGGAAACCTCTGCTCATCTAATGCTACCAAACCAGTTTAGAATAGAAAGATCAACCCAGGACCCTTCCCATTAATCCCACACTTCCTTGCCTTCTTCTCAAGGCCTCCCAGCTATTGAAATCCCACCTCCATGGCCCGGGGCTACCTCCCTCCCAAAGTCTGAGCCTTCCCAGCCCAAAGATTCTGACTGGGTCCAGGCCCAAGGTGGTGGGTGGGAAGGTCACAGGCACAGCCCCAGGATCAGAGGGGCAGGGCTGGGGCCGGGCCTGGGGTAACATTGTGTTTCTCTCCCCTTCCTCCCCTTCCTCTTCCCCCCCTTCCTCCCACGCCTCCACCTTGTCTCTCTCTAGCAAATCCCAGTCTCTGACCAATGCCTTCAACCTTCCAGAGCCAGCCCCGCCCAGGCCCAGCCTTAGCCAGGACGAGGTGAAAGCTGAGACCATCCGCAGCCTGAGGAAGTCTTTCGCCAGCCTCTTCTCCGACTGACACCCCACCCTGAGAACCCCCAAATCCCTGGGCAAACCATCTCTGGGCCCTGAATCCACTTCTCACTTGGAATCTACAAATTCCTTGAGAACCCCCCTCCTGGTTCTCCAACATCCCACTTCTCATTCCTCAAGATCCCTGTCTCTTGAGAAACCTCACTAGTGGTCCTAAACCCAATTCTCACATTTGGAACCCTCAAGTCCTTTTAGAACCTCACTCTTGGTCACCTCGAGATCTACTACTCAGTTTTAGAGGCTCCAAATTCCTGAAGAGGTCTGCTCCTGGTCCCCCCAGGGGGGGGTGTGCTTCTTTCTGAAAGCTCCCAAATACTAGAAAACCTGCTTCTGGCCCTGACCCAATTGAATCCTGAAATTCTTGGAAAGCCCTGCTCCTGATCCCAAATCTCTCTAGCACACCTTCTCTCCATGGAAAATTTCCAAATCCTCAAGAAACCCCTACCTTTGAGACCCTTTTCCAGAGGCCTCCCATCTCTCTGGAGATCCACATCTTCAACTGCCACTTACCACCCAGCCTCACCAGGATTACCCTTTAACTGCTCCCCTCAACCCTGATCAACAGGCTGGGAGCTCCTCCCACTAATAGGACCCCTCGGTTCCCCCAGGGACCCCTTTCCCCAGTTTCCTGCCTCTGACAGCTGTCTTTAAATATGCAAACTCCACCCATTCTCCCTTTGCACATGGGAGGCCGGTGGTCTCCCACTTCCCCACCTTTGCCGTGACGTCTGTGTCTGTGACTGACGTGGCCTCCTCTCGTGCCGTGCTTGGCATATGTGGTCCTCGTTCATCGTGCCGCCTGTGGTGACGCGTGCAGTGATGCTGTTTGTGTGGTCTGCACCTCCCTCCAACCTCCACTCCTTGCCTGGACTCACCCCCACCCCTCAGCGGCTCTGAATCCCAAGAGAAGAGTCGAGAAGCAAAATAAACAAGCAAAGGCCCAGCAGAATTCTGTGCTTCTTGGTGAGGAAAGAGGGGAGCCCTGGGCTGGAGGGGAGACACAGAGGGGACACCCCCCAATCCACATGGGGTGCTGGGAACCCCAAAATCCAGTGGAAGGCACATCAGGCACAAATTCCAGAGAGGTTTAGAGTGGAATCCCTGCCACAAATCCCAGCCATTGGAGATGGAGGAGCTCCTCAAATTTAGAAGCATCCCCCAAAACAAGAGGAAACCAAATCATGGAAGAGACAGGGGTCTCGGTCTTTGGAGTTCCCCAGTTCCAGAACTGGAAAAGCCACAGGGACCCCTTCATCTCCCAGGGTGGGGGATGAGGGATCCTGAGGCAGTATTGGGGCAGACAGAACGTTGATTGGTTGGTGGGTAGGGCTCCTTGGTGTGGCGGGCTGAGGCTGGCTCCCTGGTGGCTGGGGTTGGGGCCTAAGGCACAAGGCGGGCTGCGCTGAGTAGGCAGGCAGGCAACTCGTCAGCCTGGGTGCGGTGCAAGGAGGGTTCAGAGGCACTCCGCTCAATCTTGGGGAGTGACCGTTGCAGCAGCTCAATCGTGGCCAGGATCTGAGGGCAGGTGGAGGTGAGGAGGCATGTCCAGAGCCTCATGGGCACCCCAACACCCCCAGACCCAGCCTGATGGGGAAACACACACACACACAGTACACCTCCAAGCATTAAAACACATTCCCATCTGCCTCTGTCTCAGGACCCTCTACCACAGCAGAACCTCCCTCCCCAAGGAGTCCAGCCCTCCTACCCGGCCCACCTGGGGGAAGAGGGGCCTCTCCTCCCGCTGGAACTTGAGGCAGTCAGACAGCAAGCGCCGCATGGCCGTGGGGCAGTTGCTGGAGATTTTGCTGAGGTCCGGGGACAGATAGCCACGGCCCACCATAAAGATAATCTGGAGGAGGGGACAGTAATGAGGTGATCTGGGGTCCTGCCTAGGAAGCTCAGGAAATCCTAAGTCTCAAGGGACTTGGGAGGCTCCTTTTTTGGTAAATTGGAGTACTCTGGATATTAGAGTCCAGAGGATTCTGGGTCTCTGAGGACTTAGGATTCTTTGCTTATAAAATGGAGAGATTTAAGTTTGGAGTGTCAGGATTACAGGTGTCTGGGGCTGAGGATTATAGGTCCATGAATTTTTAGGGGCCCTAGGGTCTTGAAGAGTACTGTCTTGGGAAAATGTAGACTTCCAGGTCTGTGGGGAGCTGGCATTTTTGTGGGGTTCTAGAGCCTAGAGATCTATGGGCCCATGCGGTTGTAGGATTGTGAACTGTTTAGGGGTCAAAGCCTTGAAATTTGGGACCTGAAGGTTTCTGAGGGCCTGACAGTTTCTGGGCCTTGAACCTCGAGAACTCTAGGACCTAGAGCATTGTGGGTACCAGGGCCCCAAAGTTTGCCCAATATCTAAGGCCTTGGTGATTGGGGGTACCCGTTTCTGGGTTAAATAGGGTTCTGGATTTTCTAGGCATGGAGGATTTTGAGACCCAGAACAGAGGACTGTAGGTGTCCAGGGGGTCCAGAGGGCTTGGGTGTTTTGTTTCCTCCTCACCCAGGGGATTCTGGATATAGGGATTTAGTTTATTCTAGACTTTGAAGACCCAAAGGATAGTGGTTGTGGGGGCAGGAGGGTAAATCTGAAGGATTAATTAAAGGTGTTTGGAGCTAGGATTCTCATCCCAGAAAATTTTAAGCTTTTTGGGGGAAGTGTGGCATTCTTAGTGTGTGCAAAGGAGGGGATCTAGGAAGTGAAGGCCCAGGGGATCCCTTAGCCCCCCCTAGGTGTGGGGCTCACCTGGTCACGGCTGCCAATGTGGCTGTAAGGCAGTGAGCCAGTCATGAGCTCGTAGAGCACGACTCCGTAGGCATAGACGTCCGACTGGAAGCTGTAGGGGTTCGGGTCCTGCATACGGATCACCTCAGCCGCCTTCGATAGGCCAGGCAAGGCAGGGGGACCATGCAGGTCAGCAAATGGCTGGCCCACAGTCCCAGACCCCACTGACCACAGGGGAGATAGCTCAGAGCCACCCACACAAGCTGCAACATCAACACATCAACAGACCAGATACTGACACCTGGCATAAACATTCTCACCCTCATTTGGCCCCCTATGGCCCAGCCCAGGAGCCCCTGTGCCCATGTGCCACCTACCCAGCCTGGCTCAACTCACCATCCATAACACGGAGCCTGAAGGTTGCTCCAAGGGCTGGGCCCCACTCCACCGTGTCTTCACTGTGGCCAGGCCGAAGTCACCAATCTTCACTGTGAGACCCTCGTGTAGGAAGATGTCCACTGGGGTCAAGGGCCACTACAAGGACTCCCAAGAGCCTTGCCTCCACCCTGACTGAGAGGTTCCCATTAATACCCCCACATCAGTCATGCCTTCCACCAGAAGTCCCTCACTGTCACACAAACCACCCATGGTCTTGACCTGGGTGGGAAGCTCTGAAGAATGCACCCCACATTTGGCCTCGCTGTAACTCCTGACAAGGAAGACACTTGAATGGCATCCAAACCCACCCTATGACCTTCATCAGGGGCTCCCCATAATACCTTCCATAACTGCCACACCTTAGACCCTGACCAGCACCCCCAAAACAACAACTGAGCTGGCCACACCTGACTCCTCCAAGACCCCCCTATAAAACCCCCTAGCCACAGCTCCGCCACCTGACAAGGAGCCTTGCAATACACATCCCTCCCTCTTCATCTCCAGAAGCTCCCCACAAGAGCTCCCCTTCTAAGCCCTCACCCCAATCCCAGCCCAGGGATAGGCAGATACTGTTAGACTTGAGATCTCGATGGATGATGTTCTTGGCATGGAGGTAGCTGCGGGGATGGAGGCAGGTGGTGAATTGGCTGGAGGGTACCCCCACTTCCCCACCTCCTCCCCAGTCCCCAGGATGGGAGGCTCACTCCATGCCCTGGGCTGTCTGCCGGGCCACATCAATGAGCTGAACCATTTCGAAGCGTGTGTCGGCCACATGCAGGTGGTGATAGAGGCTGGAGCCCTCGCACCACTGTGTGATGATGGCAAATCCGGGCCGCGTCATGAAGCCCATGAACAGCAAGATGTTGACGTGTCGAGTCTTCCTGCAGGTAAGGTGGGGGATGTGTCAGGGGCAGGAAGGAAACACCACTGTCATTCACTCACTCGTTCATTGTACCAGCAATGGTGTCATGTATTGCCTTTTCAGCTTGTCCTTTAGCTGCTCAGGGATAGACCACTGCCCAATTGTATGAATGTCTGAGATATGGGGGGCTTGTCTATTATGAAAAAAACTATGCACGAATTTCAATTTTTTTTTGGGGGGGGAGAGGTTTTTGCTATAGGGCGCATGCACTCGCCAGACAGACAGAAAGCGAGAAATCACCCCCCAGGGGGG
>NW_006203886.1:215427-217846 GCF_000334495.1 Tupaia belangeri chinensis
GGTGTGAGTTTAAGCCACCAGGTCCGGGACTCGAACCGCGGTCGACTACGTGAGAGTCCAGTGACATAGCCATTACGCTAACTGCAGCCCCAGGTTTCGAATTTTTGTCATCAAAAGAAACCCCCCTTAGTTCCATCTTTTCACACACTTTTAAAAAATTATTTTATTTATTCATTCATTTATTTTAATTTGATGAGAGAGAGAGAGAAAGTAAGAAAGCAAGCTACCAGGTCCGGGACTCGAACCATGGTCGGCCATGTGGGAGTTTCCAGCACCTTAACCACCACGCCACCTGCTGGTCCCCACTTTTCACAAACTTTTTAAAGTCCCCTCATATGTCTATAGTCAGATGGTGGCTGATAATGAGATCATTTGAAGGCTTACTCTTTCATATGTGTGGCATTTGGGCTGGGAACCCTCAAAACCTGGGGACTCCCGTAGTATCTGCCTTTATTGCTGATTCTCTGCCGTGGACTTATGTGAGCTCCCTCACTTGAGTCTCTCATCAGAAGCAGGAGTGATCACCTCCCACCCCTCTGCCTGCCAGTAGTGTCTCTGACCGTGAACACTCTGCTCACTTCTGATTCTGACCATCACCCAGGCCTGAGACCACTTTACAGATGAGATGGAATGCCAACCTTCTTCACTGATATAGCAACAAAGTACTGATAATGGCAGAGTAAACATATCAGTGACGTGCTGATTACAGTCTGACAATCACATGGGAGGCTTAACAGTAAAGAGCTTGGAGTCTAGACTCTTGTTATACCTTGTGTTCAAATCCAGGCCTCACCAGTTCCTCATTGTGCAACCTTGGAGAGGACATTTAACCTCTCTGGGTCTCATGTTCCAGAACTGTGAAACTGATCATTACAGAGCTACCTTACAGGGATGTCAGGAGGAATGAGAAAATAATCTGTAAGGTGCTTAGAACAGTGCTGAACACAGTCAGCACTCCTCTGAATGTCACTGTCCTTGTTATTGCTCCTGGGTACCTGGGTCTATCTCATGGAAACTCCATCACATATGAATCGTGGGTTTTTTTAGAGGTTTTTGCTATAGGGCGCATGCACTCGCCAGAAAGAGCAAGAGAGAGAGAGACACAAAGCGAGAAATCACCCCCCAGGGGGGATGGCCATGCTGCAATCTCTTCTCCTCCATTCTCCTCTCGGGATCTTGGGCACGCACGCACACATGCCCAATGGGAGTTTAAACCACTGGGTCCAGGACTTGAACCACGGTCGACTACATGGGAGTCCAGTGACATAGCCATCACGCTAACTACTGGTCCCATGAGTCGTTTTACTCTAGTTTATAAGAAAGCCTTCATCCCTTATAGAATTTTTTTTGAGAGGTTTTTGCCATAGGGCGTGTGCGCTCACCAGAAAGACAGAGAGAGACAGAGAGGCAGAAAGCGAGAAATCACCCCCCAGGGGGAATGGTCACGCCACAATCCCTTCTCCTCCATTCTCCTCTCGGGAATCTTGGGCATGCACGCACACACGCCCAGTGTGAGTTTAAGTCACCAGGTCTAGGACTCAAACCACGGTCGACTACATGGGAGTCCAGCGATATAGCTATTATGCTAACTGCTGGTCCCCCTTATAGAAATATTAACCACATTTATAACGGTAACAAATATAAATTACATGAATGATGTTCTGCAATTTTGTTCACGTCAGAGAGGATAACAGGCCACATAAGGGCTCTTAATAGTGGCAAGACAGGTCGGCAGGTGGCATGGCGGTTAAGGACGCAGGATTCTCATATGGCCAACGGTGGTTCAAGTTCTGGACCTGATGGCTTGCTTTCTCACTTTCTCTCTCTCTCTCTCTCAAATTAAAATGAATAAATAAAGTTAAATAATTTGGGAAATAAATAGTAGCAAGACTAACATTAAAATGCTAACTGGGAGGCCAAATACTAATGGGAGGGGCAGACGGTGGTACAGCAGTCAAACACAAGGCTCTGCAAGCAGTCCCTTATGGGAAGGTTCTGGGTTTGTGTTTAGTGACTTTCCAGACTCACAAGCCCATGATCTGGGGCTGGCTGAAGCTGGGGGTGGACTGCATTAATACCCTGTTTGGGGTGCTATCTTCTCTTTCACAACTTAAAATTAAAAAAAAAAAAAAAGACAGCTGGGGCTAGCAGGTGGCGTAGTGGTTAAGGCGCTGGACTCCCTCATCGATGACCGTGGTTGAAATCTCAGACCTGGAGGGGTGAAACTCATGCCAGGTACATGTGCATGAGTGTCCAAAATTCCAATAGGAGAAGGGACTGCAGCGTGTCCATCCCCTGTGGGGGGTGATTTCTCACTTTCTCTCTCTGCGACAAACACACCAGCCCTATAGCAAAAATCCCTCAGAAATCAAATTGAAAGTAGTTAGATTATTTAAGAAATTGTGTGATCAATAAAATG
>NW_006203886.1:218059-225371 GCF_000334495.1 Tupaia belangeri chinensis
TCCCTCAGGGAAAAAAAAAAGACTGAAAATTAACAATGCCCAAATCACTGCCATTTCACAGAGAAGAATCAAGAGTAAAAGCGTTCTTACTGTGAAAACTATCCATTATTCAGATACATATTAATATAGCATAAGTACGTACTATGACATAATTGTACCCATTTGGCGGAGAGAAAGAACCCATACTGGCATCCCCAGGCGTGATAGAAACTACAAAATACCATCCGTATAGTACATAAGCATACAGTACTATACTACACAGCATGAGGGGGGATCTTCCAAAAGTTCACAGAAATACGTATTAGAAAAACATTATGCATGGATTTCAGATTTCTTTTTTTGCACCAAAATAAACTCAGGTTTTAATTCCATTTTGTCACGAACTTTTTAAAGTTCCCTTGTAACTATAACTGCAAAAAGGGAACACCTGGGTTCCTCAGGTGACTGTATTAATATAGTATTGATGAGAGCAATCATAATTGAAATGACTAGATTACAGTTAGGGTTATCATTAATATTGCTTTTTAAATTAAGGCATCATTATTATAATTAATTAATAACAAGAATGCAACGCAGTTCACTGAACGTTAATGACGTAGGACAAGCAGAGGAGGTGGAAGGAGGTGAGTCTTCTGGCAACTAGTTACCAACACTGTGCCCTTCCTCTAAGAACACATCATAATAGGAATGACAGATGGCCTACAACCAGGCCCATTCACAGCAGGAGGATGAGGAGACCTACTTTTTGGAGTCATTGATACTGCATATTATCAATATTTACCCAAACACAAACAAGAGCATCATCAGAGGTCCTTTGAACATCCCCTATTCCCAGAGGAAACAGGGTCATCCTTGACAGAGAAACAACCTCTGATTATAGTCATTCATTCATTCATTCATTCATTCATTTTACCTTGCTAGAGGATGTGTGTGCTTTCTGGAGATAGACAGACAGCAAGAGAAGAGGGAAAGTGATAAATCATCCCCTGGAGGAATGGCCACTCCACAATCCTTCTCCTCCATCTCTCCCTCCTTTCAGGATTTTGGGCATACATACACACACCCCAGTATATTTTTCAAACCACTGGGTCGGGGACTCAAACTACGCAGTCAACCATGTGGGAGCCAACCACCTTCACTACCATACCACCAGCTGGCCCTGTTTATGTGTTTAACACAGTATCAGTGCAGGCGGTATCTAGAGAGTGCCCTGAGCATGGTTTTCCTAGATAGGTGCCAAGCCCATGCCCCACCCCTCGCCGAAACCACTGCACCCCCCCATCCTCATATCTGTGCACTCTTACCTGAGCACCTGCATCTCATTCTTGAAGGCCTGGGCCTGCTCAGCTGTGGGTTGAGCCACCTTGAGCACCTTCACGGCCACATCGCCATGCCACCTCCCACGAAACACAGTGCCAAATGAGCCTGTCCCGATCCTCTTCAGCAGCTGCACCTCACTGGGTGGCACTTCCCAGTAATAGCCCGAGTCCCGGTACCCCAGGTTCTTCTGTGGGCCAGATGGGCAGCATCTGAAGGGCCTGCCCACTTTTCTCTGCCCCCACCACTCAGCCTATCATGCCCCCCAAAGGGTTTCCCCCTTGAGTATACCACTTTCTTCTTATCATCAGCCAAAGACTTCCGCTCCCGCTGCTCCACGGGTGACTTGGAATGTGGGGACTTCCTCCCCGAGAACACGCCAGCTGGGCTGGAGCTCCCCCGGGGGGCTCCATCACCACCACCTCTACTTCCAGCAGCTGTGATGTGGAGAGGATGTGAGTGGAGGCAACGGGGGACAGGGGATGGGGGTGGGAGGGGTAAGGTTCGGGGTGGCATGGGGTGGACGGGAAGGGCTCAGGGAGGGGGCTGGCTCACCATCCGTGCTGAAACCCTGGGCAGTGGGCTGTAAGAAGAGCAACAGGAGTCAGAGGACATGGAGGCCAACAGGAATGACTCTGCCCTCTGCCCCTCGGCACCAACCTGGATAAGGCTGGAGTCCATAGGGGCCGTGGTGCTGACCATGTGCACGTTGGGCGTAGATGTGGAGCGGATGCGCTGGAGAGGGGTATTGGCTGGGGGAGGGAAGGGGAAGTCCTCCGGGTCATGGAGCTGGGTGCGGGAGCTGGCGAGTGGGAAAAGGCTGTCAAGTCCCTGTCCAATGAAACAGAGAGCCAAATACCCCACCCCCTACCCCTCTACCCTACTTGTGCATTTAGCTTAACAGAGTAAACACCCCATGCTAGTGCTATTACTCAGCTGTTCAAAGAGTACTGACATCCTGCTGTGTGGTGGGGATAAAACTACGAACAAAACAGAAGTCCTTGCCCTGGTGGGACTACTATTCCAGTAAGAGGTGAGAGAAATAACAAGCAAAGAAATATATAACATGTCCGACAGTGATGGGTACGATAAAGAATAATAAGCAAGCAAAATAAGGAGAGATAAAGCGTCCCTGTGGGTATCAGGCAAGGCTTCCCTGAGGGAGTGACTTTAGAGCAAAAGGTCTAAAGGACGGACAGACAGCTACACAGATAGTGGGGAGTGAGTAATATATGAGGGGACTTTAAGTTCGTGGAAAAATGGAATTAAAGTACAAGTTTACTTTGGTGTAAAACGAAATTGAAATCCACATAGTCTATTTGTAATATGCATTTTCCATCAACTTTCTGAAGACCCCTCATATATAATGTTTCACAATTATATAATTAAATGTACTATTTATATATATTATGTATTATACTATGTCCATTATCTATATTAAAATGGCAATGTTGTAAAACATACACATATGTTATACATACAATATGTATGTCATGTATGTCATAATGTTATAAAAATATTTCTTAATGTTTCTTTTACTATCCTGCAATGAAATTCAGAGGTAATTAATTCATACACACCCATAATTTAAAATAATATAACACTCTAGGGACCAGCAGAAGGTGTGATGGTTACATCACTGGACTCCCATGTAATCTACTGTGGATCAAGTCCCAGAACGGGCAGCTGAAATTCATGCCAGGCACGTGTGTATGCATGCCCAAGATCCAAGGAGAAGGAATTGTGATGTGGCCATACCCTCTGGGGGGTGATTTCTCGCTTTCTGTTTCTCTGTCTGTCTCTGTCTTTCCAGTGAGCACATGTGCCCTATAGCAAAAATCTCTCTCTAAAAAAAAAAAATCTAAAAATAATAATACTCTAACCTTACCTTTATGTATGATATAAAAATAGGTGATGTTCCATTATATAAAAATAATGTGTTATATATACATGTGACACAGTAACATAAATATACTGTATAAATATGCACATTAGGGAACCAGCAGTTAGCATAATGGCTATGTCGCTGGACTCCCATGTAGTCGACCGCGGTATGCGTCCCAGACCCAGTGGCTTAAAACTCACGCTGGGCGCGTGTGCGTGCATGCCCAGGATCCTGAGAGGAGAATGGAGGAGAAGGGATTGCGGTGTGACCATCCCCCCTGGGGGGTGATTTCTCACTTTCTGTCTCTATGTTTCTGTCTGTCTGGCGAGCGCACGTGCCCTATAATGAAAACCTCTCCAAATAAATAAATAAATATGCACATTAGAAAATATATTATATTTGGGACCAGCAGTTAGCATAATGGCTATGTCGCTGGACTCCCATGTAGTTGACTATGGTTCCAGTCCCGGACCCGGTGGTTTAAACTCACGCCAGGCACGTGTGCATGCATGCCCAAGATCCCGAGAGGAGAATGGAGGAGAAGGGATTGTGGCGTGGCCATCCCCCCTGGGGGGGTGATTTCTCGCCTTCTGTCTCTATGTCGCTCTCTGTCTGTCTGGCAAGCGCACGCGCCCTACAGCAAAAACCTCTCCAAAAAAAGAAAAAAAGAGAAAATATATTAAAGGTTTTAATATATAATATTTAACATAAAAGAAATCAAAAGGGAGTAATTTATGATAAAATATCTACGTCAAAATGGAAAGGCTTGAGCATGGTTATACTGAAAAAGCTAGCAAAGTAGTTAGGTTTTATATACATTTTTATAAGAATAAGAATTATTTACTCTGCATAAGATCCTCTTCTAAGCACTGGATATGTCTTAATTCATTAATCCTTACCAGAATCCTATGTGGTAGAAAGTACTGTTATCCCCTCTTTACAGATGGAAAAACTGAGGCCCAGAAAGGTTAGGTGACTTACTCAAGGTCCCACAGCTCTATGACCATACATACACTTGGAGGTGTTCAATAAATGTTTATTAAGAATATAAATAAATAAAGTATGGATTGTGGTCCACAGGGTCACCCAGATCTTTTTCTGCCCCAAGTACTCCTTTGGCTAAAGTCTCCCTACCTGGAACCCTGGGCTGTTAGTGGCTCATTCAGGGGGCAGTTCGAGGGAGCCTCCTGCTGTCTGAAGCCTCCGGGCAAATCCTGGACACTGTGGTAGAACCTTGAGGGCATTAAGGGTATATACACAAGGACACTGGTCAGCTGGCTGGAAGCGCCCTGTAGCTGGGCCTCTGCCCTCCCCATCCCCCCACCCACTCCAGGCCAGGCTCACTGTCGGCGGTTGGTACTCATGTCCACACAGACTGTGGGGACCTTGGAGGAACAATGCTGATGAAACTTGTAGCCACAGGTTTGGCAGCGGAAGCCATGGAACAGAAACTTAAGGCAGAAGTCACAGAACGCCAGGCTGAAGAACGTCTTCCGTACCTGTTACCACAGTACAGGGAAAAGTGGAGGCCAGGTCAGGAGCTCCCCCACCCCACCCTGATGGCCTGCCCCATTATCCACTCTGCACTCACAAAATTGTGCATGGTCAGTGGAACGTCCTCGAGGACCTCGACAATGAGTTCCTCGCCATCCAGGGGGGCAATGGCTGTGTCCCAGGCAGTGACTGTCTTTCGCCTGCAGGGATCATGGAAGGGAATGAGTGGGAAAATGGACAAGGGCCAGGGGGAGCCAGGAGAGCCCCAAAAGTCCCTCACAGAGTACCATTTGGCATGTCTAAGTCTCATTCCAGCAACTCTAGGAATGGGTCATTGTCCTTTCCTCCATTTTACAGATAGGGAAACAGGCTTAGAGGGACAATGTGACCTGCCCAAGGCTACAAGTGGTAGCGAGTGGCAGGACCATATGAACAGTCTGTGCTCATAACCCCAAGGTGAGGAGCAGATGAGACTGAACGGCTAGTTCTTGGAAGCACTAGGCAAGTCCCTAAACAAGAGCCAACATGTACCGAAACAACACATAAATGTGAGTTGAATGAAAAAATGAAGGGATCCCAGAATGGAGGAAAAGGACCAGCAAGTGGCGTGGCAATTGGGCACAGGACTCTCACATGGCCAGCCATGGTACGACCTAGGGGCTTGCTTTCTTATTTTTCTTCTGTCTCTCTGTCTTTCTGTGGTAGGCACACGTGTCCTATAGCAAATTAAAAATAATGATAATACTAATAAATAAAATTAAACAAGTAATTCTTAACAGATGAATTCTGGGACGAGGTGATAGAGCAGGATCAAAACTTGGGAGCTAGGAAGAGAAGGAAGTGCTGACCTTATAGGCCAACAAACTAATGACAAAAGGAAACAAAAGATGAATGGATGGATAGGAAGATTCCAGGACCCAGTGAAGAAGGGATCTGATGACTCTGTGGGAGGGGGGTATCCAGTAGGTGGGCTTGGGGCCACCACGCTTACCCCTTGATGAGTCGGTAGACCACACAGCAGTCCTGGTTGAGGCCTCGCACCTTGAGAGCCTTGTCTAGGGAGTCATAGACACTCATGCCATCCCGGACAGTTACCTGTTGTGTGTAGGTTCAGATATGGAGCTCCTCGGTGCCCAAAAGAGGCCCTGCTGATTCTCATCCCTCCACAAAGGCCATCCCTGGCCCTCAGCACCCTTCCCATCCCAGACTTAACAACCGGGTCCACCGCAACCCCTGCCAGTTTTCCTCCCGTGACTCACCACTGTGCGTTGCTTGTTGGGCAGGTACACTTTGACAGTGCCCACTGCCCGGGATGGCTCGGCCCCGTTGGCAGGGGGGCCCCTTGGTGGCTCCATGGAGCCTAAGACTTTGTCAAGACGGGCTGAGGTGGGGCTGGGCAGGTGCCATGAGGCTCCTAGGGGAAGACAGACAGAGGAGGAATTCAGAGGTCCCACAACAGCAGTCAGAATCAAAGCAGCAGGGTTCATTCAGTTTTCAGGCTCCCTTCACCCTCTGCAGCCAGTGCCCTCCGGAGTACAACAGCCCAAGGGATCCCATAAACACCTGAAGTCCTTCCTTTTGCCAGTCTCATCTCTGAATGCCAAGGTCTCAGACTCACTGCACAGGGCAGGGCTAGAGCACAAGGGGCTGCATGGGAAGCAGCACACACTGTCCCAGAGGGTACTGGAGTATACCGACTCTGTGCTGGGGGCTAATGAGGGAGTCAGCACACACCGCACCATCAGGCACATAATGGGCACGAGCAGGCACCTAATGGGCATGAACAGGCTGTCCTGACTGCAGTGGAGAAGGGGGTTACCAGATACTGTGATGAGGGAGGAGGCACAGTGATGGGGAATCGAGGATCATCAGACATTGCACTTAGCTGGGGGGACAATGGGGGGTCACACCAGTCTTCTTAAAGAGTACTGTGGGCATCTCTAGACCCTAGGTGCAATGTTCCTGGTAGGACCACACTCTATTAGGTGGCTACTAAAAGTCACTAACTAGACTCTATGTTGGGTAGTTCAAAAGGGGCCCCCAGGCACTATGCTGAAGGGGGGTGTAATAGGGATCACCAGGGCCTGTAATGTGGAAAAGGGTGGATAATAGGGATCACTAGACATTGAGCCAAAGGGATGTGGTAATGGTGGATCCACAGACATTGTCCTGGGGAAACAGAAATGGAAGGTAATGGAGAAAAGGAAGGTAATGGTATGGAGGTGAGAAAAATGGAGGCAAGGTTGAAGGGGGATTCCAAAATTCTCCAACTGATGAGGGGTCAGAGACACATCGCTGGTGTAAAACGAATGGGGGATCATGGAAGGAGGCTGGAGAGGGCTGAAAAGGATTGTAAATGGGGCGAGGTTTCCGACACTCCTCTAGGGGGTCAGCTACTGATACAGAATAAGGGCACCGGGGTGAACTGAGTCTCCACGCACTTCCCGGAGTCGGTAAAGAAAGGTCATCGGACCCCTTAAGGAGCTTAGGTGAGGATTCCAGCACCACAAAACCCAACCCAGGACCCCTTTGGCCCGGTCCCGCCTACCAACGGGCTTCCGGCTCTGCGCAAGCGCGATGCCACTCGCGGCGGGCGAAACCATCACTGGCAGCCTT
>NW_006203886.1:225552-230206 GCF_000334495.1 Tupaia belangeri chinensis
CCCTCACCTGTCACGCCGCTACGGCCACCGCCGCCTCCATCTTGGGCCCGTCTTCTTGTTTCCTTGCAAGTCCGCCTTCACCGCCCCTTGAACTTTCACCATTGGCTCTGCGGGACTCAGCCCTCTATTCTTATTGGACTAGGGCCACGCCTGTCAGGGCAGGACCGGCAGAATGTGGGTCGTGTTCCGGATTATAGGAGGGGCTGCCCGAAACGTCAGGGTCTGGGGCGAGTTCGCACGTCCTGGCTAGCGCAGGCGCAGTCAAGCGGGGAACTGCGTGCCAGTCTTTAACCCCACTCTTGCCACTGTAGGGTAAAGCAGGGCTCTTTTAGGTCATTTGGACTGATTTTAGGGGTGTAGGACTCTGAGCAGGGAAATCTTTAAGTATCCTTTTGGACCAATGCCCTAAGAACTCTTTGAGGATTTTCATGTATCTCGAGTTTACCGTCTTTGCTATGGGTTCGAATCACACCAAGTGACCTGCAATGTTTACCTTCATAACAGCCGCCTCTGGTGTGCCCTGGGACAAACGTCTTGCTGTTCTGGGAGACTTCCTTTAGGAATGAGGTTGATGAGGATTTGAAAGGGTACTCAGGTGGGGAGGTGAAGAGGGAGGGAAGTGTGAACCTGGGATGGAGTAAATGCCAGTCAGTGTGTAGAGGTACTCTAGGGTAAACACGATTTTTTTTTTTTTTAGGTTTTTGTCATAGGGCATATATGTTCGTGGAAGAGAGCGAGCGGGAAAGTGATTTCTCACCTCCCCCCAAGGGTCGTAGCCATGTAGCAATCCCTTCTCCTCCATTTTCCTCTCAGCATTTTGGGCATGCACACACCTGTGCCTGGTGTGATTTTCAAGCCCCGTGGTCTGGGACTTGGACCGTGGTCAACCATGTGGAAGTCCAGCACCATTACCATCACACCACCTGCTGGCCCCTAAACATGAATTTAAAAAAATTTAATTTTCAGTGAGGTCAAAAGGAATAAAATCCACTCTCCCTTCTTTTTTTTTTTTTTTTTTAAAGAATTATTTTTTTTTATTTTTTTCAACCATTAATTTGACCAGAGAGAGAGAAGGAAAGTGAGAAAGTGAGCCACCAGGTCCAGGACTTGAACCATGGTCAGCCATGTGGGAGGTTCCAGTGCCTTAGCCACTTAGAGCATTTCTTTTAGAAAACGTGGAAGTTTTTTTTCTCTTCCCCTTTGAGTTGTATGTACATCTTTTAGATAGCTTAATCGGTCTCCTGCCAGTTTTACAACCCTGGACTGTTTTTCTTGAGGGCCTTGGAGCCATCTGTTTTTTGGAGAGGTTTTTGTGATAGGGCATGGGCTCACCAGAAAGACAGAGAGAGACAGAGAGACAGAAAGCAAGAAATCACCCCCCGGGGGGATGGCCATGCCGCAGTCGCTTCTCCTCCATTCTCCTCGGGATCTTGGGCATACACGCACATGTGCCTGGTGTGAGTTTAAGCCGCCAAGTCCAGGACTCAAACCATGGTCGACTATGTGGGAGTCCAGTGATGTAACTATTAAGCCACATGCTGGTCCCCAGTCTATCATATTTCTACATGTTGTCATCAAATCTAAGTATACTGGACCATGTGCATGCATGCCCAAAACTAGGAGATCACCCCTGGGGTATGATTTCTCACTTGCCCTCTCTCTGGCAAGCGCATGCATCCTATGGCAAAACAAACAAACAGAAACTAAAATAATGATAATAATAATAGCTTTCCCTGTATCAGAGAACAGAATTCTGACTACTTTCTCCTGTTCTGAAATTCTGTCCAAAGGCCTGGGGCAGTCACACCTACGAACGTTAACAGACTGCTTTGGTTCAGTGATTATAGGATGTTCCCTACATCCTGTCCCTGGCATAGTGTATATTTTGTTTTGTCTTTTTAAGTCTGCTATTGGGCAAGTGTGCTCTCCAGAGAGAAAGTGAGAAATCACACCCCGAAGGGGCATACACACACACACACATACACACACACACACACACACACACACTGTGTTTTTTAAGCTGACGGATCTGGACTCAAACTAGATCCACTAGTCGGCCATGTGGGATCCAAGCTCTCTTAACCCCCATACCACTGCTGGCCCTCTGGCATGTTTTTATGTTCTTAACTCTGTTAAAGTGAGGCACGGACATTCTTTTACTTTTGATTTCTTTTATGAACAAAGACTTGTGTGCGTGTGTTTTTAATCAATTACTAACCTAAGAATTTCTTTCTTTCTTTTTTTTTTTTTTTTTTTAGAGATTTTTGGTATAGGGCATGTGCGCTGGCTGGAAAAACAGAAAGCAAGAAATGAAGATACCACCCCCTAGGGAGAAGGCCACGCCCCATATCCCTTCTCCATTCTCCTCTCAGGGTCTTGGGCACCTACGCATGCATGTGCCTGATGTGAGTTTTAAGCCACAGGGTCTGGGATTCAAACCACGGTCAACTATGTGGGAGTCCAACAACGTAACCATTATGCCTTCTGTTTGTACCACTAAGAATTTTTCTTTTTTAAAGAATTATTTTATTTAACTTAATTTATCTATTTATTTCCATTTGACCAAAAAGGGACAGAGCAAGAGCAAAAGAGAGTGAGAAAGGAAGCCGCCAGGTTTGGGACCCAAACAGCAGTCAGCCCTGTGGGAGTCCACCGGCCTTAACCACCATACCACCTGCAGGCCAATACCTAAGAATTTCTAAACCCACCTGTAACCTTCAAGCCTCCACTTTCAGATGTCCTGGTTTTTTGGGCCAGGCCAATGTAAAGACTCCTTATGCTGATTTGCAACTTTGTGTCTCCTGCTCTCAGAACTGAAAAAAGAACCACTACAGCTGAGCACAGGGGAAAAAAACACTGAACTATTTCAATTATTTCTACAGAACTTTGGCTGTGGGCCAACTGTGAGGTTTGAGTCCTGGAGCTGGAGGCTTGAAAAACTCACTGGCTTGTGTGAGTGCACGTCCAAACCCCCACTATGCTCCAAAACCCCGGGAAGAGAGTGGAGAAAGGATGGCTGAGTGATTGTCCCCGCTGGGGAGGGGGTGCTTTCTCACTTACTCTCTCTCTGTTTTTCTCTGGTGAGTGCACAAGCTCTGTGGCAAATAACAAACAAACAAACAAACAAATAAATAAAACCTTGGTTATTTCCACCTACATATCTTTGGGTCTTTGTTTCTGAAGGCTCCCATGTCACACAAAACTTGGATAACATAAATGCATTATGCTTTTCTCTTGTTAATTTGTCATTTGTTATTGGGGTGATCCTTATGATGGGTAAGGAAAGATATCACACCTTTTCTGCCCCTACAGTTGTATGTGTCTGGCTAAATTAAAGGATATTTCTTTTTGCAGGGAGGGGAGGGGAGAGGTTTTGCTATAGGGTGCATGCGCTCGCCAGAAAGACAGAGAGAGACAGGGAGCGAGAAATCACCCCCCAGGGGGGATGGCCACACCGCAATCCCTTCTCCTCCATTCTCCTCTCGGGATCTTGGGCATGCATGTACGCGTGCCCAGCGTGAGTTTAAGCCACCGCGTCCGGGACTCGAACCACAGTCAACTACATGGAAGTACAATGACATAAACATTATGCCAACTGCTGGTCCCAATATTTCTTTTTATATATAAATTTCTTTCTTTCTTCAGAGAGACAGCGAGAGAGAGAGAGGCACCCACAACAGGGTCATCATGCAGTGATCCACCCACAGTCTCAGCCAGTCAGGATCACAGACGTGCACATGTATGCCAGGTATGTGTACGGGGAGACCTCAAGACACAAATCCAGGACCTTCCTGTGTGGCCTCAGCCTCACAGAACATTGCATTACCGTGAGCCAGGATGAGACTTTTTACTGTTTCCAAGCGATCTTTGGTGGCTTGTTGGTGATATGCATCATAGTCTGACTTAATGCTTAGTCGATAATAAAACGCTTTCATTCTTGTCTACTTTGTGGAGAAGATTCACTGGGTTGGCATGAGACTTTGCTTTTAATTATTTCCCCAACAGTGTGAATGGCTTGTTGTGTTTCAAGTGACTACATTCTCCTGTTTGGATACTCAGCATCTCTCTGTGATGAAATGGGAAAGATCCAAGAATCACTTAGGTGAGGGGCCTCAACACGTTTCAACATGTATTTATTGAGTGCTTTCTCAGCCTGTAAGAAGAGAAACAGAAGTCTGATAACTGAGTTGTCATATAACCTCAATCTCCCATTTTCCCCCACCCTACTCCACCCCACCCTTTTTTTCATTACCATAGGGCAGTACACTTGCTGGAGAGAGAGACAGAGAGCGGCAAAGTGACAAATCACCCCCCAAGGGGGAGATGGCTATGCCACAATCCCTTCTCCTCCACTCTCCTCTCAGGATTTTGGGCACACACGCACACACACCTGGTGTATTTTCCAAGCTACTGGGTCCAGGATATAAACCACACAGTCAGCCATGTGGCAGCCCAGAGCCTTAACCACCATGCCACCTGCTGGACCCCTAGCTCCCTCTTTTTATTCTGATCTTCATCATTCAATGGCTAAAATTAAAGACTGACAATGCCATATATTGATGAGTATGTGGAGCAAATGGAACTTTCTTTTTTTCAAAATTTTTGCCAGATGGGAACCAGCAGTTAGCGTAATGGCTATGTCGCTGGACTCCCA
>NW_006203886.1:230365-234114 GCF_000334495.1 Tupaia belangeri chinensis
AAAAAAAAAAAAAATTTTTGCCAGAGAGCACATGCACTGGCAGGGCGGGGGAGGGGGAAGAAAGTGAGAAAGCACCCCCCCCCACAGGAAATGGTCATGCTGCAGTCCCCTCTCCTCTATTTCTCCTTTCAGGATTTTAGACATGCATGCACATGCACTCAGCGTGTTTTTTCAAGCTACAGGTATCCAGGACTCAAACCATTGGGTCAGCCATGTGGTATCCAGCTGCCTTAACCACCATGCCACTGACTGGCTAGCCCCAGAAACTTTCATTCATTGCTATTGGAAATGTAAAACAGTACAACCTTTTTTTTTCTTTTTTTTTGAAGGAGAGAGGTTTTTGCTACAGGGCGCAGGCGCTCGTCAGAGAGACAGAGAGACAGAAAGTGAGAAATGACTCCCCCCAGGGGGGATGGCCATGCCGCAGTCCCTTTTCCTCCATTCTCCTCTTAGGATCATGGGCACACATGCACATGTGCCTGGCGTGAGTTTAAGCCACCGGGTCCGGGACGCAAACTGCAGTCGACTACATGGGAGTCCAGCGACATAGCCATTACGCTAACTGCTGGTCCCAGTACAACCATTTTTAAAACAGTTTGGCTGGGCCTGGAAGGTGGCATGGTGGTCAAGGGCGCTGGATTCACACATGACTGACCACAGTTAGAGTCCTGGACCTGGTGGCTTGCTTTCTCTCTTTCCGTCTCTCTTGCTGTCTCTTACTCTGTCCCTCTCTGGTCAAATTTAAATTAAATCAGTAAATCATTAATATTTAATTTCATTGTTCTTTAAAAAGAAAAATCCAGTTTGACAGTTTGGTATAAAATTAAACATAGATTTACCATGTAATCCAGCAATCTGACTCTTAGGTATTTCCTCCAGAGAAATGAAAACATACGTCCAGTGGTGTGTTGGTAAATGTCCAACAACGAGCTCACCAGGAAGAAAAATACTCTTAATTTGTAGCACTTGCCAGTTGTGGTGTAAACACTCCCACCATGACATATTTCTCTTCTGTTCTTTTCTTTTATGCTTTTATTTGTTTCTTTCATGAGAATGAGAGATAAAGAAAGAGACAAGTACCTTCAACAGGATCCCACGCCATGATCCCTTCCCCTCAGCCTTCCCAGCCAGCCAGGATTGCAGGGCAGGAACTCCCAACATGTACAGATCAAGCAAGGAACCAAACTCATGATCTTCCATATAGATCTCACATCACTTGAGCAGCGTGTTCTTGCTACACCACTGAACTGGCCCCATGACTTTTTTTCAAGCTTTGAGAACATCCCTGAACCAAAGTTGAGAAGAGATGCACAAAATCAGCTCTTGTGAGCCAGCTGCAGCATACTGCTGCAATATTGCAATATTGTGGGGACATATGTCCCCACAGCAATTTGTAAATAAATGTTCTGATCAGCCCAGCCAAGTGGCATGGTGGTTAAGGCAGCTGGATCCCATATGGCCAACTCAACGGTTCAAGTCCCAGACCCAGTGGCTTGAAAAAAAACACCAGGCACATGTTTGCACATGCCACAAATCCTGGGAGGAGAAGGGATTGTGGCACGGTCACCTCCTCCCCAGGAGGGAGGAGTGTGCTTTCTCATTTTCTCTCTATAGCAAAGCTGTTTGTCTGTGGGATTTTTCCTCTAAAGAATTATTTACTGGGACCAGCAGTTAGCATAATGGTTATGTCGCTGGACTCCCATGTAGTCGACCGCAGTTTGCGTCCCAGACACGGTGGCTTAAAACTCATGCCGGTGTGTGTGCGTGGGTGCTCAAGATCCCGAGAGGAGAATGGAGGAGAAGGGATTGTGGCGTGGCCATCCCCCCTGGGGGGTGATTTCTCGCTTTCTGTCTCTATGTCTCTCTCTGTCTGTCTGGCGAGCGCACGTGCCCTATAGCAAAACCTCTCCAAAAAAAATTTAAAAAGAATTATTTATTTAATTGTATTTATTTACTTATTTTAAATTTGCTATAGGGCACACACACTCACCAGAGAGAGGCAGAAAGAGAGAAAGGGAAAATGAGAAAGCAAGCCACCAGGTCCAGGACTCAAACTGTGGTCAACCATGTGGGAGTTCAGTGCCTTAACCACCATGCCACCTGCTGGTCTCAAAGCTATTTCTTATTAATAATAATTTGTTTAAGAATTATTTATTTGGGACCAGCAGTTAGCGTAATGGCTATGTCGCTGAACTCCCATGAAGCCAACCGCGGTTCAAGTCCCGGACCCGGTGGCTTAAACTCAGGCTAGGCGTGTGTGCGTGCGTGTCCAAGATCCCGAGAGGAGAATGGAGGAGAAGGGATTGCGGCGTGGCCATCCTCCCTGGAAGGGTGATTTCTCACATTCTATCTCTCTGTCTCTCTCTGTCCATCTGGCAGCGCATGCGCCCTATAGCAAAAACTTTTCCAAAGGAAAAAAAAGAATTATTTATTTAATTTTATTTCTTCATTTATTTTAAAATTTGACCAGAGAGAGAGAGAGAAAGTGAGAAAGCAAGCCATCAGGTCTGGGACTCGAACCATGGTTGGCCATATGGGAGTGTCCAACACCTTAACAACATGCCACCTGCTGATCTCCTAGATAATAATTTTTTTTTTAATGTTCAGATAAGGCCAGCAGGTGGCATGGTGATTACCGCACTGATTAAGGCCACATGGTCAACTGCATGGTTCAGATCCTAAACCCACAGTTTGGAAAACACACTGGGTGTGTGTGTGTGTGTGTGTGTGTGTGTGTGTGTGCCCAAAATCCCAAGAGGAGAATGGAAGAGAAGGGATTGCAGCATGCCCATGCCCCTGGGGGTGATTTCACACTTTTCCTCTCGCTCTCCCTCTGTCTGTCTCTGCCAAGTACACGTGCCCTTGTAGCAAAACTTAAAAATAAAAGGTTTAGAGAATCTTAATTCATAATAGCAAAAAACTGGAAATGGCCCAGGTGTCCAAGAACAATAACTGACAAAAAAACACAACAATGGAGTAGTAAAATACTACTCAACAATGAAAAGGAACAAATCCCTGCTACATAGAACTGCCTAGATGAATATCACAAACATATAGCTGAAAGAAACTAGGTCCAAAACAGAAATACTATACTATTTTGTATGTATGAAATGCTAATCCAGACAAAACTAATTTATAGCAAAGGAAATTCAATTAGTGGTCTTAAGGGAGAATGACTGGGAAGGGCATGAAGTAACTTTTGGATATGACTAGAATACTGGAATGTTCTTTTTTTTTTAAGAGGTTCTTGCTGGGACCAGCAGGTGGCGTGGTGGTTAAGGCGCTGGACTCTTCCACATGGTCAACCACAATTCAAGTCCCAGATCTGGTGGCTTGCTCTCTCACTTCCCCCCTCCCTATGTGTGTCTCTCTCTGATCAAATTAAAATAAATGAATGAGGGGCCAGCAGGTGGTGTGGTGTTTACGGGCACTGGGCTCCAACATGGCCAACCGCGGTTCGAGTCCTAGACCTGATGGCTTGCTTTCTCACTTTCTCTCTCCCTCTCTCTCTCTGTCCCTCTATGGTCAAATTGAAAATAAATAAATAAAGTTAAATAAAATAATTCTTTTTAAAAATTTTTAAAAGATTTTATTTAACTTAATTAATTAATTAATTAATCAATTAATTAATTTGAATTTGACCAGAAAGGGACAGAGTGAAAGAGAGAGAGAGATAGATGGAAAGTCAGAAAGCCCCAGGTTCGGGACTCGAACCACAGTCAGCCATGTGGGAGGCCAGCGCCCTTAAC
>NW_006203886.1:234306-234655 GCF_000334495.1 Tupaia belangeri chinensis
ATAAAATACATCTCAATAAAAGAGGGGCCAGCAGGTGGTATGGTGGTTAGGGGCACTGGACTCCCACATGGTCGACTGCAGTTTGAGTCTCGAACCTGGTGGCTTGTTTTCTCACTTTCTCTCTCTCTCTCTCTCACTCTGTCCCTCTCTGATCAAATTAAAATAAATAAGTTAATAAATGTTAAATAAAATAATTCTTTTTTTTAAAAAAAAGATGCATGGCAAAAAAAAATGACTTCCAATATGATTCTAAACAAATTTATTACAAATTCCTATTGGTAGAAGAAAAACATTTTTTTTTAATTCTCTTCTCTCTCTCTTTTTTTTTTTTTTTTTTTTTTTTTGAGGG
>NW_006203886.1:234822-238789 GCF_000334495.1 Tupaia belangeri chinensis
GGGTCCGGGACTCGAACCGTGGTCGACTACGTGGGAGTCCAGCGACACAACCATTAAGCTAACTGCTGGTCCTCAAATTCTCTTTTCTGAAATCAAATCCACGTCCCCCAGTGCAGGCACCATGGAGGCCACCTCAGTGCCATGGAGAGTCAAGAACAACTCCTGGGGGGGCAGGCAGTGGCACAGTAATAATGCAATACTCTGTGAGGCTGATCCACCTGGAAAGGCTCCAGGTTCATGTCTGGAGCCCTCCTTGAGTTCTCTGGGCATGCATATGTCCATAATACAGGCACGGCTGACTGAGGCTTGAGGGTGGACCAGCGTCAAAATCCTATTGGAGATGTTGCCATTCTGTCTCTCTGTCTCTCTCTGTCTTTCTCTCTCTCACTCATAGGAGAAAGAAATAAACTTAGGCTAGACCATGGCCTGGTGGTTAAGGTAGCTGGCTCCCAATATGACTGACCCTAAGATTCAAGTCCCAGAACCGGCAACTTGAGAAGTATGCTGGCACTTGTGCATGCATGCCCAAAATCCCTACAGGAGGGAGAAATGGAGGAGAGGGGACTGTAGTGTGACCATGGCCCATGGGGATGCTTTCTCACTTTCCCTTTCTCTCTCTGTCTCTCTCTTGTAAGTACACATGCTCTCTGGCAAATTTTGTAAAATAAATTCATTCATTCATTCATTTAGAAAAGAAAAAAAGAGTAGGGGCCAGCAGGTGGTGTGGTGGTGAAGATACTGGACTCCCACATGACCAACTGTGGTGGTTTGAATCCTGGACCTGGAGACTTGCTTTCTCACTTCTCTCTCTCTCTCTCTCTCTTCTCTCTCTCTCTCTCTCTCTCTCAATTGTCAATCTGAAGAATATTAATTAATTAATTTAATAAATAATTCTTTAGGGAAAAAAAAAGAGTAACTCCTGTTGGAACTCAGTAAGGGGCTCCAAAATTGTTTTCAGGAGGAAGCATAATTTCAGGGGTAGGGAGAGTACGTTTTACAATAAATTTACATTCATTTAAATATTATGTAGTTTCTGGGGCCAGCAGGTGGCATGGTGGTTAAGGAGCTGGACTCTCACATAGCCGACCGTGGTTTGAGTGCTGGACATAGTGGCTTGAAAATCACACTGGGTATGTATGCATGCATGCCCAGAGTCCTGAGAGAAAAATGGAGAAGAGATTGCGATCTGGCCATCCCCCCTTGGGAGTAATTTCTTACTTTCCCTCTCACTGTCTCTCTGTCTCTCTCTCTAGCAAGCACACACACACCCTATAGCAAAACTTTTTTGGAGAGGTTTTTGCTATAGTGCATGTGTGCTTGCTGGAAAGGCAGAGAGAAACAGAGAGGCAGAAGTGAGAAATCAGCCACCATGGACGATGGCCATGCCACAATCCCTTCTCCTCCATTCTTCTCTTGGGTTCTTGGACATGCATGCACACATGCCCAGTGTAAGTTTTAAGTTGTGGTCTGGGACCTGAACTGCAGTTGACTACATGGGAGTCCAGCGACGTAACCATTATGCCACCTGCTGGCCCTCTTTTTTTTTTTTTTAATTGCCAGGGGTTAGCAGAATATAAAAAAAAAGACAAAGAGGGAAAAAGCATCCCCTGATGGGGTGAGGTCATGCCACAATCCCTTCTCTTCCATATCTCCATTCTGTAAATATTTTAGGCACATACACACACACCCTGTGTATTCTTCAAGTCCTCAGGGCTAGGATTCAAAACACAGTCACCCATGTGGGATCAGGTTCCCTTAACCACTAGGATACAGGACCAGCCCCACGTTACTTTCTCTCTTAAAAAATTTCAGGCTCAGGAACAGCTTCTGACCTCAGAGATCCCAACCAGCTGTGCTTACCCAGTGGTACTCCACCTCAAGTTCCTTAAAGATGAGTAAAGAATCCTCTAGAATCTTAGCCATCCTTCACATGGGAATAGACATGGCTATTCACTTGATGCCCATTTAGATGCCCAGTGGAACCAGTGGAAGGCAAACCATGGGAAAATATATAATCCAGATGAAGAAGGATGGAGGAGGTCTATGTGGGAAAGGAATATGAAAATAATTGAACAGCACAATTGAGAATACAACCAAGGGGAAACATGGCTTCACAATGGAAATGAACACCTTTGGCGATATGGCCTCTGAAGAATTCAAGCAGATGACGAGTGGCTTTCAAAACCAGACATTAAAGGAGTGGAGAGTGTTGTAAGTACCTCCTGTGATGAATATCTTTTGGAGAGAGCGCAGTCCTGGGGACACGTTGGTTTCAGATTTCTGGTTTCCAAACTGAGAAAATAAATTTCTGTTGCTTAAAAAAAAAGGTTTTTGTTTTTCTTTTCTTTGTTTGTTTTTTAAGACTCTGGGCCAGCTGGTGCTGTGGTGAAGGCAGCTGGATCCCACATGACTGACCATGCAGTTTGAGTCCTGGACCTGGCAGCCTGAAAAACACATTGGAGGTGTATGTGTGGGTGCCAAAAATCTCAAGAGAAGAATGGAGGAAAAGGGATTTCAGTGTGGCCATCACCCCTGGGGTGGGGGGTTACTTCCTCACTTTCTCTCTCTCTCTCTCTCTCTCTCCAGCAATTTTTTCTTTTTAATTTTAAGGCTCTTGAGCCAGCTTATGACTTGGTGGTTAGGTCAGCTGGATCCTACATGGCCAACCTTGTGATTTAAGTCCTGGACCCTGCAGCTTGAAAAACACACTGGGTGCATGTGCATGTGTGCCCAAAAACTCAAAAGGAAAAATGGAAGAGAAAGAATTGTGGCATGGCCATACCCTATGGGGGATGCTTTCTCGCCACCCCTCACCCTGTCTCTCTCCAGTAAGTGCACACACCCTCTGGCAAATTAAAAACAGAAAAATTAAGTCTCTTAAAACCAGAAATAGCTAAACCTAGAAGCCTTTACTGTACCAAGTGTTTCCTAAGGTGCAGGCCTTCTAGTGGCACTGTTGAAAGATTTCAACAGAGATTTAGTCACTTATACTGCCTTAGAAATTTTTTTTTCCATTTTTAAAATTTATTTTTTATACATTCAACCACTGTCTACCATTACAGCTTATAAAATGGATTTTCCAGCGTGAATACACTGTATATTAGTGTAGTTAAAGATGTTATTATACATATTATCATTTTTGTGTCCCTTAATGTTTTGCTTCTTTTTTTCCTTGATTCCCTTCCTCTTACCCTCCTCCCTTTCCCACTATTCTCTCACACTGTCTCTAGTATCCACAATTTTTCTCCATGCTTTTATATCTTCCAATCTTTCAGTTTCTGCCACATAGCGTGCACATTCAATATATATAAGTGGGGGCATACAATGTCTCTTTTTCATAGTCTGGCTTGCTTTGCTTAGCAGTAATTCTTCCATGTTCATCTACTTTCTATTAAATGCCAAGATCTTATTTTTTATGGCCGAGTAGTATTCCATAGTGTATATTTGCCACATTTAAGAGACAAAAACTGCTAAGATGATGAAAAACATTTTTATCCTTAATATGAGGTTTTAGTTCAGATAAAATCCTTTTCTTTCTTTCTCTCTTTCTTTCTTTCTTTCTTTCTTTCTTTCTTTCTTTCTTTCTTTCTTTCTTTCTTTCTTTCTTTCTTTCTTTCTGGAGAGGTTTTTGCTATAGGGCGCATGTGCTCGCCAGAAAGGCAGAGAGAGGCAGAGATACAGAAAGCAAGAAATCATCCCCCAGGGAGGATGGCCACACCGCAATCCCTTCTCCTCCAGTCTCCTCTTGGGATCTTGGGCACGCACGCACACGTGCCTGGTGTGAGTTTAAGCCTGACCAGGTCCAGGACTTGAACTCTGGTTGACTACATGGGAGTTTAGTGACGTAGCCATTACACTATCTGCTGGTCCCAATCCTTACATCTCTTGAACATCATTATTTCTTAAATTATTTACTTTGTTATTATTATTTTATTTTTTAATTTGACAAGAGAACCAGAGATAAAAA
>NW_006203886.1:238804-244284 GCF_000334495.1 Tupaia belangeri chinensis
AGAAAGTAAGCCTCCCAGGTTTGGGACTTGTACCGTGGTCAGCCATGTAGAAATCCAGCGCCTTAACCACCACAACACCTGCTGGTCCTGAACATTATTTTTTAAAACAATGAATGGGCAGATTTTCATATTTAATCCAATAGTCTGAAATCCAAGCTGAGTTAAAGATTCTTTCCATGTACATCTTCATTCAAAATGCACACATTTTAGGACAAGCAGGTGGCATAATGGTTACATCACTGAATTCTCATGTAGTCAACCACAGTTCGAGTCCTGGACCTGGCAGCTTAAAACTCACTCCAGACGTGTATGAGTACATGCCCAAAATCACAAGAGGGGAATGGACGAGAAGGGATTGCAGTGTGGCCATTCCCCTGGGGGATGATTTTTCACTTTCTGTTTCTCTGTCTCTCCAGCAAGCTCATGCACCCTATAGCAAAAAAATCTCTCTCTCTCTCAAAAAAAAAAAAAAGCATACATTTTACAGTAGGCCCAAGCTTTACCACTTGAGGTCATCTAGATATATGATATTAACTATATATTATATACATAGGTTTGTTGAAACCATATACCTTTAATTCAAAGACTCATCCATCTAATCATGTATTTGCAATATTGCCATTTCCTTTAAAACCTGATCGCATTGGCAGTAAAATAGAAAGGTGGTATTGGGGGCCAGGTGGTGGCACAGTGGTAACACAATGTGACCTATATGGAAAAAGTCCTGAGTTTGTGTCCTGGGAGCTCCCTGGGCACTCTGGGCATGTGGGTGCCTGTGATCTAGGCTGTGACTGGGATAGATCACAATGTGGAGACCATTAGGAGTGCACGTTTTCGTTCATGGAAGAAAAAAAAAGAACAAAAAATAAAAGGTGTAATCGGTTGACTTCTCTACTCAAATGATGGAGTTTAATAAACAGACTGCTTATTAGGAAGTATTCTTCCATGTGTGTGGAGGGGCGGTAGGATTGGACAGGGACCTGTTAAGCTGTTATGCAATCTCTGATGCAGTCTTTTTAAAAAATGATTGCTTATTTTTACTTGTTATTATTATCCATTTTTTAATTTGATGAGAGAGAGAAAGGGAAAGTGATAAAGAAAGCCATCAGATTTGGGACTCAAACCACAGTTGGCCATGTAGGAGTCCAGCACCTCAACCCACACCAACTGCCAACCCCCTGATACAGGCTTGGCCAATTCCACAGGACAGCTCTGGAGCTAGGTTGGTCTGTAAGAGATTTCTTGAGCTGGACTGAAAATGGCCAGGTCTTTACATGCCTCACTGATCAGTTAATGGATGTGAGTTGCCTGGGAAGTGTATGACCTTATACAAGGAGACTTTCTACAGCTGCAGCCACCTCTGAAAGAGCTGACAGCTGAAGGCTATCTATTCACAGCACTGCCGGTGCTGGGCAACAAATCCTTGCTTGAAAGGAGATCTTGGCAGCTTGTCAGAGTGTTTGCCATAGGTGAGTTAGTCTTTTAGTATCATTGTATTATTATTTTAATTCACAGAGGGTGTAAGAGAGAGAGAAAAAAAAACACCCTGTAGTGGGTGGTCACACCATAGTCCCTTCACCATATCTCCATCCTATTAGGATTTGGGGCATGCACGCATGTGCCCCCTACATGTTTTTCAAACCATTGGGGCTGGGATTTGAACCATGGTCAGCAATGTGGGCTCTGGCTCTCTATGCTTAGGGCTAAACTGCTATACCATAAGGCCGGCCAAGTGACTTGGTCTTTTTTTTTTTTTTAAGAGAGATTTTTGCTATAGGGTGCATGTGTTCACCAAAGAGACAGAGAGACAGAAAGTGAGAAATCAACCCCCAGAGGGGAATGACCATGCCTCAGTCCCTTCTCCTCCATTCTCCTCTCAGAATTTTGGGCATGCACGCACATGTGCCTGGCATGAGTTTCAAGCCACCAAGTCCAGGACTCGAACCACAGTCAGCCATGTGGGAGTCCAGCTACGTAACCATTATGCTATCTACTGGTCCTGAGTGACTTGGTCTTAACACCTGAGGCCAATGAGCCGTTCTAAATGAGAACCCCCACCCCATCATAGACAGTGAGCAAATATTTGATCAGAAAGCCCTCTCTGGAAGGCTAGTACTGGTTGTTAATCCATCGTTATTTCCGAATGACACTGAGGCTTTGCTAATTTGTATGAGTATTTTAAATGTCCTTTCATTGGCTTGTTAATAGCTCGTGGGTATTAGAAGTGGTCTTCTACTAGTCACATGACTGGGGTTCAAAATGTAACCACTAACTCAAATAGAGACATTCTGGCACTGGCATCAACCACAAAGTAGCTCTAGCCAGCCTAGTACCCTTTCTCCTTAGGGATGGCTCCCTAAGCTCAGTGGACAAGTGTTTGCATCAGTGAGTCATAGAAAGTGCATATCTTTAAAGTGATTAGGTAATTCCAAGCTGTTTCTACTGGTGGTGCACCTACTTACAGTTTCATCAGACTTTTAAATGTCTGACAATCTGTTGGGTGTGTAATAATATCTTACTGTGGTTTTAATTTGCAACTTCGCTATTTCTGGTGAGATATAACCTTGTTTTTCCCCCATATAGTTATGTGCCATCTGAATTTCCTGAATAACAAATTGCCCTTTTTCAATTTAAGTTTCTTGTTTGTTTGTTTTCATCTTTTTTTTTTTCAAGAGAGAGATTTTTGCTATAGGGCTCATGTGTTCACTAGAGAGACAGAGAAAGAGAGAGAGAGAGAGAGAAAGTGAGTGACTTGGTCTTAACACCATCCCCAGGTGGGATGGCCATGCCAGAACCCCTTCTTTTCCATTCTCTTCTTGGAATTTTGGGCACGCACACACACACACCTAGTATGAGTTTCAAGTCTCTGGGTCTGGGACTTGAACCACAGTTGATCATGTGGGAATTTAGAGACACAACCATCACGCCATCTGCCGGTCCCAAGTTTCTTGTTTTATTTATATTGATTTACAAAAATTCTTTTTACATTCTGGTTAAGAGAACTTTCAGGGACCAGTGGATGGCATAATGGTTGCATCGCTAACCACTTAATATAGTAAAATAAATCAACTTTTATTTAAGATTTGTAATGTTGGATTTTTGTTTCAAAACAAATTCCTTACTACTAAGTTATAAAGATAGTCCCCTATGACATTTACTAAAGTTATACCTTTTATTTTCAGATTTATAATGTCCTGCAAGCTGACGTTTGGTGTACAGTGTTGTACAGTGTATGGAACCAGTACACCAAATATCTACTCATAAGACATTATAGATCTGAATATGAAAATACGGAACCAATTTTGGGTTTTTCTACATAGATACACAACTGGTCCAGAACTATTTTTTGAAAAAGCCTACCCTTCCCTATTGTGATGTAATTAATAATGCATTGATCAGGTCAGCAGGTGGCATGGTGGTTAAGGCACTGGATTCCCACACGGCCAACCACAGTTTGAGTCCCGGACCCAGTGGCTTTAAAATCATGCTGGGGGGGTGTGGGTGTGGCCCAGTGCCCAAAATCCCAGGAGGAGATAATGGAGGGGAAGGGATTGTGGGGGGTGATTTCTCACTCTCCCTCTCTCCGGCAAATGCATGTGCCCTGTGGCAAAATAAATAAATCAATCAATAAATAAGCCTTGATCATAAGCAAGAGTCCATGGTATGTTGTTATGCTTTCCATTCAACTTCTTTTATCTGCTTTTCTATCCCTGCACCATTACCACACTGTCCTATTTATATAAATTCTGAAATTTACGTAAGTTCTTCCAAATTTGCTTCTTTTTTCCCATTTATTTACTGGTTTCTTACAGGAGAAAGAGAGAGGCACCCTCAACAGTGTCCTCATGCCATGATCCACCTCTAGCTTTGGCCAGCCCAGATCATGTGCATCCAGACGTGTGCCTGATGTGCACAGGGAGGCCTTAGGATGCAAACCTGGGATCTTCTCCTCTCTTGAGGAGCATTATATGACTGTTGTACCACTGCAGCTGGCCCCAAACGTGCTTATCTTTAAGAACATCTATGCAGTTCTAAGCCCACCCTAGCAGATCCTAAAGTAAGAATGAAAGCAGAGGTCACATACTATATATATATATCAACACTGAAAATAAATAAAACTAAAGCATTTCAAATTTCCATCCTTTCCCTTGAACTCCAGGCAACCAATGATCTTTTATTGCCTCATTAGTTTCACTCTTTAATGTCATAGTATGTAGGGGAATCATAGACTGTTTTAGACTGTATTTTTTTTTTCACTTAGCAATCTTCATTTAACATTCATCTAAGTGTGGCTTAATAACTAATTTTTTTTTCTTCAGGTTTTTGCCATAGTGTGCATGTACTCACTGGACAGAGACAGAGAGAGACAGAGGGAAATAGAAATCACTCCCCCAGGGGGATATCCATACCACAGTCCTTTTCTTCCATTCTCCTCCTGGGATTTTAGGAACACATGCACACACACCCAGTGTGATTTTCTTTCTTCTTCTTCTTCTGTTTTTTTTTTTTAATGGATTTTTTCTCTTTTTTTTTAAAGAATTATTTTATTTATCTTTATTTCTTTTAATTTGACCAGAGGGGTGCAGTGACACCTGGTCCGGCATTCGAACTGCGGTTGGTCAGGTGGGAGTCCAGAGTCCTTAACCACCACGCCACCTGCCAGCCCCCTCCGTGTGATATTTCAAGCTGCCAGCTCCAGGACACGAATCATGGTCGGCCATGTGGGAATCCAACACCTAAACCACGATGCCACCTGCTGGCCTCTATAGCTCATTTCTTCTTATCACTGTATAATATTCCATTGTATGACTATACATCCCACAATTTGTTTACCTAATCACCTACAGAAGGACAATGGGTTCCATTTAGATCTTGGCAGTTATGAACAGAGATGCTAAAAACACCCATGTGCAGGTTTTATGTGGACATATGTTTGCATCTCAGTTGGGCAGTATAGTAAGACTTTGTTTAACTTATGTAAGAAATTGCCAAACTGTCTTCCAAAGTGGTTGAACCATTTTGCATTCCCATCAGCAATGAATGAGTATTCCTGTTGCTCTGTGTCCTGGCTAGCATTTGGTATTTTCAGGCTTTTGGATTTTTTTCCATTCTAATAAGTGTGTAGTAGTTCATGCTTTAGTTTAGAGTTCCCTAATAATATATGGTGTTGAGTACCTTTTCATATGTTTATTTGCCATCCGTATATCTTCTTTGGTGAGGTTCTGTTCAGATATTTTGCTCATTTTAAACTAGGACTATATTTTCTTATTCTTATGTTTTAAAAGTTCTTTATGTATATTGGATACAAGTCCTTTATCAGATAGGTGTTTTATAAATACTGTTCCTCGGGAACCAGCAGTTAGCGTAATGGCTATGTCGCTGGACTCCCACGTAGTCGACCGCAGTTCGCGTCCCCGACCCGATAGCTTAAAACTCACGCCGGGCGCGTGTGCGTGCGTGCCCAAGATCCCAGAGGAGAA